>NC_056732.1:449686210-449842831 GCF_019279795.1 Protopterus annectens | reverse complement strand
TGAAAAAATTTCAGTAAAAAAAAAATAAAAAAGTTCAAATATTCAGGCACAATAAACCTTTAACCAGAAATTCCCAGCTTAGAAGGGCAGAGTCCAGCCTCTTCTCCCACAAGAGTGCAGACCACAAACCTTCTTAATGTAAAATAACTGGCCTGAAGCCCAAGTTCCTAAACCAGAACTAATACACTTGGACACTGGGCTCTCAATCAGCAGTTCCCAACTTAGAAGGATGAAAGCTACCTGTCCTGCCACCACAGTGCTTGCCACAAACCTTCCTAATGTAAAACAACAAGGGTGAGCTGCTTAGTCGCTTGGTTGGTGAGGGGTGAATAATGAGCCTTGCCCTGCTGGGCCTGAAGCCCAAGTGCCTAAACCAGAACTAATACACTTGGACACTGGGCTCTCAATCAGCAGTTCCCAACTTAGAAAGATGAAAGCTACCTGTCCTGCCACCACAGTGCTTGCCACAACCCTTCCTAATGTAAAACAACAAGGGTGAGCTGCTTAGTCGCTTGGTTGGTGAGGGGTGAATAATGAGCCTTGCCCTGCTGGGCAATCAAGTGTCGAGGTATATTAGTGCTTGCTATTAGGTCTGAGCAAGTACTGGACTGTAGGATGCTTTTTAAGTGCTTAGGTTGAGAGTTAGACTACTTTCAAGGGAAAAACTGAAGAGGAGACTTGGTGGAGCCGGGATACATTTAGCCCTAGCTAACCGGCTGCCGAGAACGCAAAACTGCAAATCACGGTTTTACAGCAGGGAAATGAAAGAGAGAGAAATTAGTCCAAAATGGCCTATAAACTACTAACTTCTGGGCTGGAACCACTCCTCCAGGGACACATGGCTGCTCAAAGCTCCCTCTCTCACAGGTGAACAGAGAAACCTCCCTTTATCCAAGTAAGGTATGGGCAACTCAGAAAATTGTAACACAGCAATGAATTCAGCACTAGCCTGAAAACTGGACTATACTTGCTTAGAAAGATGGGAAACAAGGAAAAAAACATTTTTTTTTTAAAAGATAAGGCAAAAACAGTACAAAAATACACTTAAAACAGCTTTAAACGACTACAAACAGTAAAAAAATACACTTAAAACAGCTTTAGATGACTACAAGCAATCAGAAAATGCTTTTAAACAAATTACCCAATTAACCAGTACAAAAATCTCAAAACTGAGCCCTGTTCCTGTAGTCTTCAATCAGACAAGTTCCACCTGCACACTCTTGCCACTGGGGTGCAGGGGAACCTTCTCCAAAAAAGAAGGCCTGGATTAGTGCTCAAGTTATACAAACAAAGCTAGATTCAGCAGGCCTGGATCTAGTCTATGCTACAGGAAACAAGGCACACCAATTTCAGTAAGAAACAGTTCAAATATGCAGGCACTATAAGCCTTTAACCAGAAATTCCCATCTCAGAAGGGCAGAGTCCAGCCTCTCCTCCCACAAGAATGCAGACCATGAACCTTCTTAATGTAAAATAACTGGCCTGAAGCCCAAGTGCGTAAACCAGAACTAATACATTTTTAGAATAACAGATACTGAGCCTTCAATCAGCAGTTCCCAACTTAGAAGGATGTGAGCTAACTGTCCTGCCACAACAGTGCAGACCACAAACCTTCTTAATGTAAAACAACAGGTCTGAAGCCCAAGTGCTTAAACCAAAGGCTTAGAATGACAGCTACACTTTAATCAGGTTGCTACCAAGTAGTAATAAATACAATTGAATGCTTTTAAGAAGGCCTGGATTAGTGCTCAAGTTATACAAACAAAGCTAGATTCAGCAGGCCTGGATCTAGTCTATGCTACAGCAAACAAGGCGCACCAATTTCAGTAAGAAACAGTTCAAATATGCAAGCACTATAAGCCTTTAACCAGAAATTCCCAGCTCAGAAGGGCAGAGTCCAGCCTCTCCTCCCACAAGAGTGCAGACCACGAACCTTCTTAATGTAAAATAACTGGCCTGAAGCTCAAGTGCTTAAACCAGAACTAATACACTTTTAGAATAACAGACACTGAGCCTTCAATCAGCAGTTCCCAACTTAGAAGGATGTAAGCTACCTGTCCTGCCACAACAGTGCAGACCACAAACCTTCTTAATGTAAAACAACTGGTCTGAAGCCCAAGTGCTTAAACCAAAAGGCTTAGAATGATAGTTACACCAAGCAATAATAAATACAATTGAGTACTTTTAAGATAATGCAAAAGCAAAATAAAGTAATAAAAGTAGGAAGAAACACAAATACAGTAAAAGCAGATGAAAAAAGTGCACTTTTTTTTTTTTTTTTAGTACGCAATTGAGATGGGCCCAGGAGGAGTATCCAAATGCAAACTTACAAGAGGGGTGGGCAGTTTCAAAGACACCACGATTAACATCAAAACAAAAGCAGGGAGGGTGGATGGCAAACTAATTGAAAAAAAACAGAGCCACAGCTTCCAGCTAGATAGTATTCAATGCAACATTTTGCTTTTTGAGAAACAAATGGAAAAATATGTCACCTAATCGTTATATCGTTATATAAGAGTATTGGTGGTATGTAGCAATAAAGGACCCCTTTTCTGCATAACTATACAATTGTCAGGATAATATATCAAATGAAAAATGCATTTAGATAATGATTTCAGATGTTAAGACACACAAACAATTTTACTTTCTTGAGTCCTGGGGGGGGGGGGGTCCAGGATAGATTTTTATTTGTGTTGTAATGACAACTCAGTAAATAAGTATTTCAGTTGACTATTGCATCAAGAACAGAATCTGACAAAAACTTAAAGGCACTTGGACTAAAGCATATCTTTGTAAAAAAAGTACATCTGTCCCCCACTTCAATTTCATTGCAAATGCCTGAACTAATAACAATAAGGTACTTGTCTACAAAGTAAAAACTGGAATTCTAACAGAGCATCCAGTGCAGCACACCTCTGCATCTGATTCCCCAGCTTTAACTACTTGAAAATATGAGACAGTAGCCAAAGCAGTTAAAACTGAAAAAAAAAAACAATCTGATAAAATATAGAAGAGTTTTACTTCTGATGTAATGACAAGTCAATAAAGAAGTATTTTAGGCAATTACTGTACTCAATGAACTGAAATGCTCACTACAGCAAAGCAAATTAAAACTGAATATAATGCAAAATGTCAGACTGAGGCAATAAAGACACATGGGCTAAAGCCTCTGAGGCCCATTTCTGAAATGCTTTATCCCTATCCCCTTCTGAGATCTCATCACAAAGCTTTCAGTTAATAGTAAGAGGGTACACAGCTACAAAACACACCTAAGCCTGAAATTCTCACCTCAGAGTTCCCAGTGCAGCACACATTTGAATTTGATCACACAGCTTTAGCCACATTAAAGCATAGCACTGCAGTCATGGTGTGCTACAACTGAAAAAAGATATTTTGCTGGTGAAATATACATGATTTTACATCTGGTGTATTGACAACTCATTAAGGAAGTATTTCAGCTCATTACTGTGCTTGGCATAATAAACAGATGTTCACCTCAGCACACAAAGTGAAAACAGAGGATAATGCAAAATGCAGACTGTAACATTAAATGCCAATGAACTAAAGCCACTGGGATCCATGTTTGAAGTATATGTGTCCCACTTTGAGATTCCATTATAAATCTTCAGGTAATAATAACAAGGTGTTCAGATATAAAACATGTTCATAGGTGTGTACTAGGCTAATGGCCCTGGACCCTTTACAAACCTAGCCCATAGAAGTGCCCTGGCATTGTGCAGCCCAACGTTAGTTCCCAGTGCCTCTATCAAGTAGAGCCATTGGAGTGACCCCCGGGGTGAACTTTCTATTTCCCATCCACTCATCAAGATTTCTCTTGAAGAGGGCCAGTGAGGTGCTCTACTTGACATGTATGGGAAGTCTATTCCAGACCATGGGCAGTCTCTGGGTTATGAACCTGTCCTTCCAGAATGTTTTTGCTGATTGTGGTAATGAGTTTGAGGTTTCTGGAGCATGTGGTGTAGAGGGATTGGGATTTCTTTAGATGTAGCATTTCTAACAGAGCTAGGTCAGACATGGCTTTGTAAGTCAGGCAGAGATTGCCTCTTATTAGATGATATGAGACAGAGAAGAGCTGGAGTTTTTTGAGTCTGTCCTTATAGGACATATTTAAGGCCTAGGATCCTCTTTGTGAGGTACTTTTGTGGCCTCTCCAGCTGTTGCAGGTGTCTAGTGAGGTACATGTCAAATGAGGCATTATATTCTATGACTGGTCTAATAAGAGAAGAGTAGAGAGAAATGATGACCTCTTTCTTCCTGGATGCAAAACCCTTGGTAATGAGATGTGCCACATAGAAGCACTTTCTGACCACAGTGGCAATGTGGTGGTCGAAGGAGAGGTTGCTGTCACCCTGTGTCCCCAGATCTCTTATAATGCCATCAGTGTTCAGTGGGCTCCCATTGATGTGGTAAGTAGTGGGAACTGAGTTTTTCCCAAAGGGGATGACAACGCATTTTTTGGCAATAAGCTTAAGGCCATGATTTCAACACCAGTCATTGGTCTCAGTGAGGCCTTTCCGTAGGATGTCTGCATCACTTGGGGTGTTAATAATGGCTAAGTAAGAAAACAAAAAAAAATGAGTGCCCCAAGCTTTCCTATTTTCTCTTCATCAATTTATTCCAGTAACAAGTAAAAACATACCATACAACAAGACTCTGTTGATAACAAAAAAGAACTTTGAAAAAGTCTCTGAAGCAGAGAGACGAAAGCGCTAGAATTTAAACTTTTTTTGGTTACTGACGCTTTGCTTTTACAAGAATTGCTTAAATTGTTTAAACTATGCTAGAGTAAAACAATGTTTTAAGTTAGCACCTGAAGCTTACAGAAAAACGTTTTGTGTGCACAGACGCAAGGCAGATGAAAGTGTATCTGATTATATTGCTGAGTTAAGTACTTATTTTCATAGGTGGGTGAGTGGGTGTCAGGTCAACACTTTTGAAAGGCTGACGGACTTTTTGGTGAGGGAACATCCCTTAGCACTTTGCCTGAGGGCATGAGAATCTGGTTGGCAGACCAAGAATGTAACTCTGCAGATGAGGTGGGGAAAAAAGGGGGATCTCTACTTAGCAAACAGGGCATCACTGCACAAGAAAGGGATACCTAGTGCTACATATGGATATAAGGGAATCCATGATGGGCAGCCTAAATCACCCCAACAGAGTCTACCAGTAACAGGGGAAGCCACTAGTTCAGGTACATGGCCAGCATCAGTGGCTAAATGTTTTAAATGTAACCAGAAGGGCATGTAGCATACAAATGTCCGTTGAAGCAAGGTGGGGAAAGTACAGTTTTGTACCTACCATAAATGTAGATGTCCGAGAGGAATGCATCTGCAGTCTTTACAAATGGGTTGTCCTGTCGTCAGGCAGCCCTTCGGTCGGCCGGATTCCAAAGTCTGGGTCTGGCTTCGGCTGGTGTCGCACTTCACCCGACGTCATTGCGGCAGTCATTCGGGTATAAAGGCATCAGCCAACGCCATTTTCCTCAGTGTTTCTTGCCCCAGATGCCAGGTGCCCTCTTGGATGGCTAAATTTGGATAAATGCCAAAGTTTCCAAATAGTAGAGAGCAAAGACACAAAATAAGCATGTATGTACATATATACAAACAAATACACCATAATAGATCCCCCCCAAGCTAGCTGAAGATTGGTAAGTACCCTAGGAGTACCTCAGAGGGAAGGAGGGTGGGTAATCCTGACTGCAGATGCATTCCTCTCGGACATCTACATTTATGGTAGGTACAAAACTGTACTATGTCCTTCAAGGATGCATCTGCAGTCTTCTAAATGGGTAGAATACCATAGCTAGACTAGGGGAGGAGGAAATGAGAATAGATTATGGTGTAGTCAGCATCCCTTGCAAAACAGCAGTGGCAAAACCAGCACGGGATCTAGAGTATAGAGGTAAATTATAATGCTTGGCAAATGTATGCACGGAGGTCCAAGTAGCAGCCTCTATAATGTCCTTGGTAGCCACTCCTCGTAAGAAAGCTGTGGTAGTGGCTGTAGCCCTTGTGGAGTGAGGCCTGATGTTCTCTGGAGTTTTCTTTCCATGGTAGGAGTAACAAAATCTAATGCAATTTCCTATCCATTTGGAGATTGTCTGTTTAGAAATTGGTTTTCCTTCCTTTCCTGTAGCATATGCTACCAGAAGCTGGTCAGTTTTCTATAGTTTATTGCCTGTCGGTAATGCGTAATTGTCTGTGTACATCCAAGGTATGCAAGAGCTTTTCTCCCTGTTCTGTGGATTGGGGAAGAATGTAGGAAGGTGGATAGCCTGATTTAAAGAGACTCTGGATACCACCTTAGGCATAAATGTAGGATTTGTTCTCAAGGACACTCTATCTTGATGGAAGATCAGGAAGGGTTGTACTGCCATTAATGCCTGTAGTTCAGAGACCCTTCTTGCTGAAGTTATTGCCAGCAGGAAAGCAGTCTTCCAGGATAAGTATTGCAATTCTGCTGTAGCTGCTGGTTCGAAAGGAGGTAGAGTCAGTTTTTCTAGCACAAAGTTCAAGTCCCATGCTGGCAATGGAGGTTTCCTGGGAGGTTTTACATTTTTAATTCCTCTCAGAAACTGTCTGAGCAGAGGATGCGAGAAGACAGGAGGATCCAAGCTGTATTCTGCTGAAATAGCTGATGCATGTATCTGGGGATGCAAACAAGTCTATTTGTGGTAATCCCCATTCTCTTGTGATGGTTTTGAAGATGTCCGGATTCAGCATCCATTCGTGGACATCTGTTGTAGTTCTGCTTAATATGTCTGCTAGAATGTTTTCCTTCCCTGGTACATAAATTGCCTGTAACTGAATGTTGTAGCTCAGAGCCACATCCCATAGGTCCAGTGCCAGCCGGCATAGAGGGTATGAGTGTGTGCCTCCCTGTTTGTTGATGTACCACATAACTGTGGTGTTGTCTGTCCTTATCATCAACTGGCCTTCTTGGAGAAAAGGTCTGAATGCCTGGATTGCCAATTTTACTGCCATCATTTCTTTTAGATTTATGTGCAGATGCAGCTGGTCTTGAGTCCATAGGCCTTGAATGCACTTGCCCATCATGTGTGCCCCAACCGAGGTCTGAGGCATCTGTCGTGATGGTTTGTCTTGGTTGACTTTTGCAGAAGGGCAGTCCTGTGTTTGATTGACAGGCCTGAGCCCACCATAAGAACTCTTGCTTCAGGCATGGCATCATTGGAATTTTGGTTTCTAGGCTGTGCTTGTGCTGAGACCACAAATTATTTAGGTACCACTGTAGCTTTCTCATATGCAGCCTGGCATGAGGGACCAGTATTATGCAGGATGCCATGAAGCCTAGAGCTTGTAGCACTTTTCTTGCAGTTAGATGGCTCTGCTTTGTTAATGCTAAGAAGTAGAGAGGAAGTTGCTCTTTCTTTTCTGCAGTTAGAAATGCCATTTGTTTTGATGTGTCCAATTCTGCACCCAGAAAGGTTATTCTTTGGGATGGAATCAGCCTTGACTTATTTGTATTGACTGTATATCCCAGGGCTTGCAGCAGGTAGATGACTCTTTGTAAGTCTTCTGTTAGTTTGTTTTGTTGTCCGCTTGTATCAGGCAGTCGTCCAGGTAGGGATAGATTTGAATTCCCTGAAGTCTGCAATGAGCAATTACTGATGCCAGGCATTTCGTGAACACTCTGGGCACAGTAGATAAGCCAAAGGGCAATGCTGAGAATTGATAATGCTCTGATCCTGCAAGAAATCTGAGGTATCTTCTGCAAATTGGTCTTATGGGGACGTGCAGGTATGCCTCCTTGAGATCTAGAGTTACCAGCCAAGACTCCTTGCCCAGCATGGGAAGAAGCTGCTGTAGGGTCAGCATTTTGAATTCTGGAACAATGAGGAATGTGTTTAAAGCGGACAGGTCTAGAATAGGCCTCCATTTGTTTTCCTTTCTTGGCACCAGGAAGAGTCTGGAGTAAAATCCCTTCCCTTGCTCCGTAAATGGTACCTTTTCCACAGCTCTCATTCTTAATAATTGAGATACTTGTTTTAGAGCTTCTGTCCTTTGAGAAGGTGGTAGGTTTGGCATTCCTCTCTTTCCTGGTAGTGTATGGAAATGGAACCTGTAACCTTTGTCTATAGTCTGCAAAATCCATTTTTCTCTTGTAATGCAGTGTCAGTTTCTTGAAAATAATGTTAGCTTTCCGCCTAAGGGTGCTTCTAGTTGTTCCCTGGTAGGCGGTGCCCCCGCCAAGTCACTGTGATTGAGTTGTTGTAGTGGTGGTGGCTGTATCCGTGCCTCGTTGGTTGTTACCCTGCCACTGGCGACCCCTGTAGGCACCCCTGGATTGGTTTCTGCCTCTAGAGCGCCTATTCCTGCCTCTTTGTGCCTTAGAGGAGTCCGGAAAGGACCAATTCTTGGAGGGCCAGTTCCTGCTAAACCTTGGAGGTTGAACTTGTAAGAAATCTTTCACTGTTTGCACAGATTTTGCTTTCTCTTCCATCTTTTTTAGTACCTGCTGTGCGGGGGCACCAAATAAATTGACCTTGTCCATAGGTGCATCCAAAAGATTAGATTTGACATGGTCTGGTAATGCCTGTTCTTTCAACCATGCATGTCTCCTGATAACTGTGCCAGTCATGGCTGATCTAAAGGAAGCCTCCAGTGCATCATAGCCACATTTTAAAGAATGGTTACTAACCTGCTGTATGTTATGTAACATTTCTTGAACATACTTTTTATCTAAAGATTCTTCAGAGGACTGCTTTTTAGTCAACTGGTCAAGCATAAACTCTTGATATTGAATCATATGAAATTGGCAGTTCAAAGCTCTAGCTGACAAAGTAGCAGAGGTGTAAACTTTCTTACCCCATCTCTCTAAGGACCTGGATTCCCTTTCAGAGGGAGGGGTTCTTAGAAGAAGTAGCTGCTACAGCTTTAAGGCCCTGGGAGATAGTCTCTGGATCTGCAAAAGGAGCCTTATATAAGTGGTGATGAGTGTCCGGGACCCTGTAGTACCTATCGGGCTTAGCAGGAGCCGGAGGTAAAGTATCAGGAGCAGTGCAAGCATCATTAAATGCATCATCAACAACAGATAGAACTGGAGGTATAGCTAAAGGCCTATGCTGTGGCAAATGTAGAAAGGTCCTAAGCCTGTTTCTAGAGTCTGAGAAATCTTGGCCCTGCCACTGAAATTGTTCCCTCATAGCATGCAAGGTTTCCCCAAAGGAAAATTCCTCAGGAGGAGAGGCTGAAGGGATGGACTCCTCAGCATCAGAGTCTTCGTAAGGAGAATAAGAAGCCTCAGGAGGGTCTGTATGTTCTGAGTCATCAGAGGAATCATCTGTGGCTACTGGCTCAGGGGGCTCTGCTCTAGGCCTCTTTCTGGAGGAGGGAGAGGCCCTGTCTGGATGAGGCTGGGCTCCACAATTAAAGAGATGAGATGCTCTGCCAAAGAAAGCATATGGGAGCTGGTGCTGGGCCTGTGAGAGGGGGGCTTGGCAGGCACAGGTTTTGATGCTTTGGCTGCTTTAGCCCTGGCAAAGGCCTTAATAGACATAGCTGGAGGAGGCCTAGCAGCTCCACATGCAGGGGTAGAAATATCTAGGGGAATGGTGTCTGATAAATCCTGTGAAATCGCAACAGAAGGTTGGATTTCAGAAGCCGTTTCTACCAGGTTAGAAGAGGCCTCGGTAGAAAGCAAGTTATCGGCTGAAGAAAGAACCGCTTGCTCGGTTTCGTCCGAAACCGAGACACTCGTGGTCTGCTTAACCGTGTTTTCGGCCGAAACCGCGGACCGCGAGTGTCGGTCCTTTTCTTTGCGTTTTTTGGTTATTTGCGTAGTCGGAGGATCCGGCGGCATAATGTAGGCAAAATCGGGCCCGAAAATCTGTTCAGCAAAGTCCGAGCGACGTCTAAGCGTCCGTCGGTTAAAAGAAGCACAGGCTAGACAAGCTGCTACGTCGTGGTCTGGGCCTAAACAATGTATGCAATAGGAGTGGAAATCTTTATGAGGTATTTGTTTCCCACAAGATAAACAGTTATTAACTTTCTCTGACATCGGCTGAGGCAAGAAAGAGTCCCCAACAGGGTACTTAGCTTTATAGAAGTCTTCGAAGTAGTATTCGGTAGTAGTAATCTCTGGATCTGACCGACCGGCACTTGCGAACAGCTTCTGCTTCGGGCGCCACGCGGCAAGAAAGACTGAGGAAAATGGCGTCGGCTGATGCCTTTATACCCGAATGACTGCCGCAATGACGTCGGGTGAAGTGCGACACCAGCCGAAGCCAGACCCAGACTTTGGAATCCGGCCGACCGAAGGGCTGCCTGACGACAGGACAACCCATTTGTAAAGACTGCAGATGCATCCTTGAAGGACATCAAAAGGTGATGGAGTCAGTAAGTGGGACTAACTGCCTGCCAGTGGTAAGTTGCCTGGAGACAACTGAGGTAGAAAACTATCAGCAGAGTTTGTATCCTATCTTAGCGGATGTAAGACAGGCCACTGCTAAGAGAGACACAGCATCTGACATAACCATTGTGAAGCATACAGTGGTTATATAAGAGCACTACTTGCTTGGGAAGTCCACACCAAGTTAGAGCTTTAGCAGGTCCCCCATTCCAAATTCCTTTGGCCAGGGTTCACCATGACTGGGAGGGTGGAAAAGGGAACAAGCAGGTAGGTATGTTTGAGGATATCCCTCTTGATATCTTAAATAGGGAATGATTTTGATAATGTAGTACATTGTTTGCAAGTAGTTAGTTACGTGCAGTCAGGCTTGGAGACAGGCAGGTAGGTCTGGTAGCCTGGGGAAGACCCAGACAGACCCCATGCCTGAAGCTGGGGCTGGTGATGTGGTTACTTCAGTTAGAAAGCTACCTTATTGCAGTGAGACTGTAAGTGAACCACTCTTCTGGTAGGCACTGATGTTCCCATGGACAATATGACTGCAAGGACAAGGGTGAGTGGTACTACCCAGGCTGAAAGGGCAGCACCATTGTCAGAAGATACTAGGCTTCCTGTGGAAGGGGAGTTGGGAAGGGTCACAAAAGTAGAGTTGAGACAGGCACAGCTTTCGGACCCTACCTTACGAGGTTTGAGGGGAGGTAGCTAAGGAGGCACCTGATGCTCAATGAAATGGGCAGTCTGTACACTGGAACACAGGGTTACTGTACAGACAGTGGACACCTGAGGGAGGGCTACAGGGTGAGGTAATACAGCAGTTGGTAGTGCCCAAAGCCTACCATCTGGCACTTCTGGCCACAGCCCATGACATTCTTTTTGCAGGTCATATGGGTATAAAGCATACCAAGAGTCGTATTATGCAGAATTTTTATTGGCCTGGGATTGTAAGGGATGTAACAGGGTACTGCAGGACCTGTGAGCTGTGCCAAAAGGTAGACAAGGCCAAAGCTCCATTGATGCCTTTGCCTGTGATGGAGGAGCCATTTCAGAGGGTAACTATGGATATTATGGGGCCTCTGAGTACCCCATATTCCACAGGGAAGAAATATATCCTGGTGGTAGTAGATTATGCTACCAGATACCCTGAGGTGGTGGTTCTGTCCACCATCAAGGTAGAGAAGGTGGCAAAAGCTTTGTTAGAGATTTTCAGCAGGATAGGCTTCCCAATAGAAATACTGACAGAGGTGCCAATTTTACATTAGACTTGCTGGCTTGTATGTAGAAGCGTTGTGGAGTGAAGCATCTAAAGATTTCCCCATACCATTCCCAGACTAATGGTCTTGTGAAGAGGTTAAACTCTACACTAAAGACCATGATATGGGCAATTGCAAACCAGTTTAGGAGAGAGTTGGACAAATATTTGCTCCATTTACTGTTTGCATACAGAGAGGTGCCTCAGGAATCTGCAGGTTTTTCACCCTTTGAGTTGCTGTATTGGCATAGGGTGAGGGAGCCTTTAGATTTGATTTGTGATGAGTGGGAGGGTGAGTGTGAATCCCACAAGGAATCAGTGTGGCATATATCCTATACCTCAGGACAAGGCTTAGTGAGCTCATGGGCTTGGCCCAGAAGAACCTGGGAGGAGCCCAACAGCAGAGAAAGGTCTGGTATGACAAGAATGCTCGAGACAGAGAGTATGTTGTGGAACAGCAGGCTATGGTGCTCATTCTTGTCAGACACAGTAAGATGCAGGCAGCTTGGGAAGGACTCTCTGAAGTGGTACGGAAGGTCAGTGATGTTAATTATATGGTAAACCTGATAGGCAGGGGCACAAATTGTACTATGTTAACATAATGAAGCTTCAGCATGTCAGGGAGGTCCTGGGCAGACTGCAAAGGACAGGGTTGACCATTAAGCTCAGTAAGTGTCAGCTGGGTATGGCAGAGGTCGCTTAATGGGAACATAGAGTGGGGAATGATAAGATTAAGCCAGAATCTGCTAAGGTGGAAGGTATTCAGGTGTGGCCTGTCCCTGTTAACAAAAAGTAAGTGAGGATATTCTTCGGGACAGCAGGATACTAGAGAAAGTTTTTCCCAATTATAGTACAATAGCTGCTCTCCTCATCAACCTGACAAGGAAAAACAGGCCAGGTAAGGTAGTGTGGACCCCAGCCTGTGAGCAGGTATTCCAAAAGCTTAAAGGGGCTTTGGGAGGACTTCCCATGTTAGCCAGTCCAGATTACAGCAATGCTAATGGAGCTGGATTCTCAAAACAGGGTACAGGTTAATGTGTTCCCAGACAGGCTGTTCCTCTCAAGCAACATTTTTTCAGGGTCTCTTGATAAACTAGCTTGAGTCTTCAAAGGCGGGATATGAGGATGTGAGATATTGCCAGCTGTACCAGGAGAAGTAAGGGAGCGCATGTGTGGCATGCGCCAGCATGGCTGGCTGAAGTTCTGCAAATAATCTTATGGCATTTGATTGTCACATTGATTTGTATATATTCTTGTATTAAAAATGTACTTGTAAAAGTTGGTTATGGTAAAAATGCTGCAACAGAATCTTAACAGAGTTCTGAATTTGTATTATGCCGAGTCAGGTGACATGATGTGATGTCATTCTATAACCATCTGAAGGATGGAACTCTGGCAGCAGCAGTTTGTTGTTTGTGTTTTGCATTTCTTTAGAATCTGCTATAAAAGATGTATGTCAGCTATCACAGTTCAGTTGTACAGTTCATTTAGTGTGTAGTATCTGATCTTGCCTTGTGGACATGAGCATTTCAGCAGTACATCTTGCCTTGCAATACTAAGTTAACTAGGCACAGATTCTCTTCAGTTCCATTAGGAATAATACAGTGAGATTAGTTTAGTATTAATTTTTTTTTCTGCATCAGTGAGACTGTATCCAACTACGTCATTTTTTATATTTCCTGTGACTGAAAAATCTGTTGTTTATTGTAACTAAATATTAAGTATTCTCCTGTTCTCCATATTTGTTATCCATTATTAAATATTTTTATACCTTTTCATTGTGGCTGGTCTTTTAGAGAATACTTTTAACATCTTTAGAGTACTTGTGCTTATTTTAGTAACACTGTGGCCACTCTGATAAGCCTTACTGCTTCAGTCACACTCTACTATTTATATCAGTATTAATTTGACACAGTATAATTGGTTACCATTTATAAGAGCTTTAAAGTATTTGGTGGCAGCAATCTACCTTGTAGTCTGGAGAGAAGGGACATAGCTGATTAGTCTGTCAGCCTTTCCCAGGTGTGTTTGAAAATCAGATATTCAAATGTGTGTGTCAGATACTTGGAAATGGGACACACTACTCCATGGTGAGTCTTGTTTGGGATCTGGAGAAACAGAGAGTCCAGTCTCAGGTCTGGAGCAGGTTCCCTGTGTACTCTTGAGGGAAATTGTGCTTGATGCAGAGAGATGCATTTGGAATGCTGTGTAAATCCATTCCTGTTTTTAGTGACTGCCTCTCACCGGTGTCATTGGTGAGGACTGAGGCTCCTTTATTACTGGCCTGGGGGTAAAGAGGGGTCGTCACACCCACATTCTCTATACTTCCGATGTCTCACTGAGAAGAAAATGAAAAACATAACAGCCACAGTACCATATTTCAACTTGTTGCTGTCCAATGTATATGCATCACACAACAAGTCATATAATTTTTATATGACAGTGATCATGTAACGACCCTGAGTTTTCTATCCACCTCAAAAAGGCACACATTTTCTGTGTTTAGGTTTGACTGCAAAGAATATAAAAGAAACAAAGACAACAGTAATTTATTTCAGCCTTTTGCTTTTGTACACATATACGCACACCCCTCCACCAAAACTAGCTATATCAATGATTATTCATGCAAAACAATGTACCTGTCCTTTGTTTTCATATACAGCCTGACCCCCAAAAACAAGACAGCCATGTTCTGTGCACATTTCTGCTGTTATGGTGTGAAGAAAGTGAGGTGTAGTGGTCTCATTAATGAAATTCTTGCTCATAGACATATACACTATCTTTAGTAGAACCAATAACAGCTACCCTGTGTTTTCATACTTCCAGTGGGTGTTCACACATAAGCTGCCTCCTTTTGTACCTCTAAAAGAGAGCTACCTGCTGTGTAACCCTCTGATGTTATGATGAAAGTGAAATAAAAATGATCACAGAAATGTATTTCAGTTTTTAATTCTCCGATAATGTATACTTTCCTACCTCCACCACTCCACAACAATGATCACTTTATTGTGAGCACCCTAACCATCCTTAACTGTCATCCACAGACTGCTTCCCATAAACACATAGCCACTTCTGGCAATTGCTTCTTATGTGTGATGGCTAAACGTTGTCAAATAACAGCCATAGTAAAGTCTATCCACTTGTTGCTAAAGGCTACCCACACCCCATGTTGACTGTCATAAAACTGAAATAAAAATAAATATAAGTGCATTGTGCTTTGGGCAGTGTACACTGTTAACCACTCCACACAGATCTGTCTGGTTTCTTCCCAGAAAAAGTGAAAGAACACATGACAAGAGTAATGTACTTCAACTACTTGGAGCTTTCAGACACTAAGCTCTGCACAAACTGCCACAAAGCAATAGCTATAATCATCAATGTGATTGACTTTAGCCTGCCATTTGCTTTTTTCCATCTACTTTGTCCTAAACAGATAGTGACTTCTGGCAATCTAATTTCCAAAAGTGGTTATAAGATAGTCACAGTAATGCACCTGAATGTGTTGCTCTATGACTGAAGGTGCTGCTACAGGGGAAACCCCATCAATGTCAATTAAGGAAAAGTAAAAAAAAAAAAAAAAAACTCTATTCTGCTGTGCTGTTTCCTGTCTGAAGTAAAGCTAAAGCACATACCTGCAAGAGAAAACCATCTATGAAGATCCATGTATCTGCAGCTCCTGGTAGTCTCTAGTCACATGACTAGGAATTGCCAGGAATGCACTGTGGTCAGTTGTTAAGGGTAATTAATCACAGCTGCTTAGATGGCATTGTAATAGGACATGGGATGGCTACCCACATCTTGTTACTATGGTTTTGGAGTAGAGGTGAGAAGTCACACTTACAAATAATATAGTAATAGGACATATGATGACTATTCATGTCCTGGTACTATGTTTGTGGCATGGGGTTGAAGTGAGAAGTCATATTAATAAATACCATTGCCTCTCTCTTTGTCCTATCTGGACAAGTCTTCAGTTCTGACCTGCTATGTCCTGGCTAAGCTTCATAGTCAAAAAGCAAACTCAACCAATTATCAATTAAACATGGACTTCTGAAGCACATTTTTATTTTTTCTTTATTGGATCAGGCAGAGCAGATGTGCATTGGCTGTTTAAAGTGTTTGTGGGGTGGTGTCTCCCTCACCCTATAGTTCTAGTGCCCATGCCCCCAGAGTTCACCCTTTCAAACCCCACCCTCACAACCCACTCTAGTTAAAGAAATATCTCCTAGTCCCGCTTAGTTAGAAAGTTCAAGTGAATGTTTTCATTTTTTTTTTTCAGACAGTATTTGTGAACTATTGATTATTTATTTATGTTATTTATATTTGTTAACTGAGCTAGGGTGCTGATCACACAGGACTATTTTCAGGCTTAGCCCACGGAAAAACTGATTCCTGAGAATATAAGAACATTCCAGCAGTTGTGAAGATTACAACACAGTGGTTTGCCTCACACAGGTACGGTTTGAAAACAGACAGGAAGCCTGAGGCAGCTCATCATTCAAGCTTGCTGGCAGTACAGCCATACTTGGGTATTATATTACATTATTAAAGTGACCGTACTAACAAAAGTACCTCTCATTACCAGTTGCAGACATTTGCAACAGTTTTTCCATAAAACTGTTACAACTGTATTCATATTTACCACTGTACCAGCTTTTGCGTGGAGCAATGTAATAAAAATAATTTGGAACAGCAGGTACAGATATGTGCAGAATGTCGTGAAGTATTTTCTTCTGTGTAGATATAATAAAAGCAATGCTTTCACAGTGACCATGCTCCCTGCTGCTACAACTACAAACACATACTTTAAGAAATGGATAAACAAAGACGGTTTTTGCAGTTACTGAACTTCTACAGTCCTTCAAGAGTATTCTTACAGTGGAAGTGAAATATAGCTACATTCCAAGTGTGAAGAAGCATTCTGGCAGTGCTGAGAAAAGGCACATTGCACCAGTGTTGAAGTTCTTTTAATGTACTTTGAGGAGTGCCAGATTCCTATTTATTGCAAACTTCATCCATCTTACTTCCCACTGGGCTTGCAGCACAGAATCCTTCTGCATTAGCAGTTACTCAGTAAAGCAAATAAACAATAATGCTGGCATCTGCATGTCTTTCTTGCTGAGCATCTTCTATTATCATTTGCTTTTTTATGGTACACCAAGTAGCATTGTTCAACGTAGGCAGCAACAGCTTGGGCTTTGTTTCCACATACATCACAGCCAGCCTGTCACTCGCTGCTGTACATCCCTGAGTGTCCTACTATTTAAAATCACCTCAATTCCTGCATTCCTAAGATACTAGTGCTTTATACAAATTATTTTACATTTCTCATGACAAGAATAATGGGATCGTACAGCAATTTGTGACTAAACTGTTTGAATCACTAAAAAAAATACCATCTAAGGAAAGTATCACCTGCTAGTCCAGGTATCTTTTGAGTCAAGCAGTGTAAAGTTCTTGTTGTCAGCCCCCTGTCACACATACTTCTTTGGAACTGTGTAGCAATGAGTTTAGAACTGTTTGTCAGTCTACTTTAAAATTATTCTAAATCTGAGAAATGTTAAATATTTTAAATATTATGGAAGACTTTTATACTTAAAAGACTCTTATGAAGTTTGTGTAAAGTGAAAGAATTAAGAGAGTGAAAGCTCTCAAGTGATTCATTTACTGCACTTTTTGGAACATTCCAGGCGAGAGTCAATATTAAAATGTCCTTTCATGATATCAACATTCCAATACACATCACTAATGACTCTTAATTCTAGTCTAGGAATCAGGAAGCAGTCACCTCGGAAACAGTGGCCAGTCTTAAGACAATTGGACCTACTTGGTCCAATAGGGCCCTGCTCCCTCGGGGTCCTCACACTAGGCTACGACAGGATCATTATGCCTTATGATGCTCAGACATTTGCCTAAGAGAGCCACACTGTTGCAAAAAGCAAGGCATATTTCTATTGGTAGTCATTCTCCTGCAACAGTTGTCACTGCTGGAGCAGACAACATTAACTGTCATGTACTGTACTAATTGCTAGCATACCTCTCAACTGTACAGATTTTTGCATCATATTTTTGGCCTGTTCCTCATAAAAATTGTGATTTTCTGGCAAATCACTGAAATGAAGTCACTAAATAATTATATGTATTTGAGTTTCAGACTTCATATTGTTCAGAAAAATGCATGCTAAGACAAATTTTTTTATTTTTATTTATTTTATTTTTTTATTTTACATTTGTTGACCGGGCTAGTCTAGCTGGATATATGTCCATTTTCAGTAGAGGCCCGGGGAGATCAGCTCCAAAGTTCAATTACAGTACATATCTACAGAAGTACATACATGAGATCGACTACATTAATAATAACTAAAGCAGTATTAGCTAAAAAGTGGTTACAGGTATATAGAGTATATAACACAAAATATTGACTAAACATAATACAATTTATCATGAGGCTGCATTTTAACTGTTCAGAAAGATTGATAGAAAAACACATAATATAATTCTAGATATAAGAAGGGGAAAAAAGGAAAGTAAGACTGGAATAGAAGTTGAGTAAGAAAATTCTAATCGTGAAGACTGGAACTTTTATGAGAGTATACTAATAGGTAAGGCTAGGTAGTAGAGGTAGAATGGTGGTTGAATTCTGATGTGATTGTTACTGAGCTGAGAAATTCTGTTATTCCAGCAGCTTTTTAAGCTTATAAGACAAATATTTAAAATCTGTCCCTATTTTTCGGGCTTTGTCGCCCCCCCCCCCCCCATTCTGTAAGGCTTTGTCCAGATTTTTTGCACTAAGAGGTTGAGAGGTATGTACTAGTCCGCATTATTAATAATTGTAGCTTTATTCCCCTAGTATAGATCACAGTGTTAGCTACTCACACTCCCAAAGCAGTCAGCTGCTGAGCGCTGAACAGTGTTTTCAACCCCAAACTGGATAGATTATCCTTTGATTTTCTGTACTGCTCCAGTGAATGACTGTCTTGGAAGATAAGATACAGCTTTATTTGAAGATTGATAGAGAGGTACTTTTTCTTTTTCTTCTCTTGATGACATTCGGTTTATGATTATTTGCTAATAAATACAATTTCAATAAATAACTATAGCATAGCTGACCTCAGGAGTGTTAAAACAAACACCAGTAATCTAAGTTCTGATCACTCGGACTTGCGACAGAATGTTAGCAGTTAAATAGTATAGCAGATAAAATGCTTGTTGCAGTCATAGTGAGGAGCAAAATAATCCCAGATAAGTGAAACTGTGCGTGTGCGCGTGTGTGTATACAGCGGATATAAAAAGTTTACACACCCCTGTTAAAATGCCAGGTTTTTCTGATATAAAAGTGAGTCCAATTGAAAAACAAAAAAATCTGTTAGAGGGAAAAAGGTGCTTCAACAAAGTATTAGCTTAAAGGTGTGCACACTTATGCAACCAGCTTATTGTATGTTTTTTTATTTTATATTTTCTCCTTACAGATTTGTTTTTCAATTGAATTGTACAGGTTACAGGTCACATTGAAGGTGGGAAAAGTTTTGAAATTATTTATTGTGGTCTCATTTTTTATGTCACAAAACCCTGGCATTTTTAACAGGGGTGTGTACACTTTTTATATCTGCTGTATGTATGTCGAGCAGTGGGAAGCAGAGGTAGATAGAAAAAAGATTCACTTGACCAAAAGAACAAAAACAGATTGGCTCTTAAGAGTATCATAGTTTCTAAGTCAAATTAAGAGGGCAAACAAAAACTTAAAGCTAGAAAGTAACTGGACTAGACTGGGGAGGAGTTTTTTTTTTTTGGAAGAAGTGCATTATTACTAGCTGAACAAACTGTGTGGTTTTGCATGTTCTCCCTAAATACATATGGGTTTCTTTAAGGCATTCTGATGTTCTGCCACCTGCTAAAAACATGATGAAATTGGCGTAAGTCAGGAGTCTAACAGTTTACTTCTGTTTTAACCTGTCTTATTACAAAAGTATAAACTAACAAATAAACATACTGTTTTATTTTTAATTCACAGTAATAGCATATTTTCCTGATAACTAATCCACAATAGTCAGGGGCCTTACCACAGTGTTCCAAACTGGGCCCCATAATTGCTAGGGCTGGGCCCTGCTGGAAACAATGACTTAAGGCAGAAATTTACCATTTCATTTGAGACTACGAAACATTTACCAAACAGCTACTCTTAGCTCATCTTGAGTCTGCAAACAGCTCTGTGTTGTGTGAAACTTACCCCCCCACCCAATTTGCTGTTTTACTGATTAATATGATGACTCACATAATGGTTCTAATGAGGAATTAAATTGTTCTTCTCCAGAGGGTTTGAATTTTGCTAATTTTGTCCAGTTCACAACTGAACATTCTGAATGAGTTTCTCCCTGTTTTTCAAAAGGAAGACAGTCTTCTTCAAGAGCTAAACAGTTTTCTCCTCAAGTGTCTATACCCTTGCTAAACCTCTCTTTCATGGATTTCTGAAGGGTTTAAGGGAAACAGATGTGCCCAATGGGTTCAACAGGTTAGAAGGATATTAGAAAATATCAAATGAGTCTGGTCAGTATTTTTATTTACTTTTTAATTTATTTTATCCTTCACTGATTGGTTTAATCCCACAAGGCCAGTGGCCCTTTTCTGGGAGATTTGAAGTACTCTTTTCAACCACTAGATGGAGGTGCGGGGCTTTAGGCAGGAGAATGGAGGATGAAGAAACAGCTGAATTGGAGGGCATGGTCAACAGTAAGGAGATGTCAGACTTTGGAAAGGAGATGGCTAATAATGTTACACATATGGAAGTGACTGTGCTGACTGAAGGCAGATTGGAAACTTCAGCACTGAAAAATTGATTAATGAGAAACAACAAATAGATGAAACTGTGATTTCCTGGTCAGAGGTAAAAGAAAAACATACTAGTGATGAGAATATTGACTTTGGGGAGGAACCAATAAATTCAAGTGAATGGAGACTGTTGGGACACTAATGCAGGTAGACCTGTGATGTTGCAAGATGGAGCTACATTTTAAAAACTGAAAACAGCATATTCGTCAGCCCTGTGGTGCAGCCCTTACTGAACCCCAGATGGACTATTTTTGATTAGTGGCACAGGTATTGGAGGGGCTGCAAGGGGAGGATAAGAGTGAGAGGCGGACTTTGGCTCATCCATCCTGAGAGAAAGGAAGCAGCCTACAATTCCTGCAATTAAGTAGTGTTTCGAGCCTTATAGGTAAGTACTAGGCTACCTATACTTGAGGGCCATTTCAAGCATAGGCAATTTCCCTTTTGAATAAACCTATCCCATTTGGTGTTAGACTGGCCTTACTCATCCCATGGTTGATAATTATAATTACCCCTAGTAAGAATAGCTGGGATCATACCATAGATAATTTTAGGAGTTTCATGTGGGATAAAGCATTTAGAAGCTGCTGAGCTTTGTTTTATGTGGATGGGGAGTCTGTCCCAGAGAAACACTTTCCTCTACAAGGTGTACCTGTGCCTCTAAACCATTCTGTTGATGTTGCATAAGAAGTTTAGATGTAGACCAAGTATTTCCAATACCATCTGACTTGCTGATGTGCAGTAGGGCCATCGATAATGGGTTGATGAATGTCCTGTTTGCCAGACACGGGTCACTTCGTAGTAGCCTGTATAATACCAAGTACAGTGACAGGGCTTTTGAGTTGGTCGATGTAGGACATATCATTTAGGCCTTGCTTCATTTTAGTAAACTATCTCTGTGAGCATTCCATTTGTTGCATGTGCCTGGATAGATACACGCCAAAGGGGGCATTATACTCAATGAATGGCCAAATGAGGGCTTAGTAAAGGGAGACAATGACATCCCTGGATCCTGACACAGTCCCTTTGTTTATAAGCTGTACAATACTGAAGGACTTTCTTACAACATTGGACACATATGCTGGTTGAAAATTAGGTCACTGTCCATACAAGTTCCCAAATCCTGAAGAACTGGGTCAGCTCTTAATGTGGTAGTTCCTCAGGGTAGATGACTTCCCAGAGGATAAAATAATGCATTTTTTTGGCATTTAGTTTTAGTCCATGATTCTAGTACCATCTATTTACTTGTGATAAACCTTCCTGCAGGATGGCTAACTCATTTGAGGATTCATTGAGTGCTGCCAGCTTGCAGCTCATCTGCAAACTTGATCATCCAGAGCCTTTTGTCCTCAACCTTTCTGCAGTGGACTTAATCCATCTGTAGTTATAGACTTGAGTTGGAGGCCAAGCGTTTGGAAATAGAAACAGCAGAGAGACTGTGGAAAATGAGAAATTGCAATGTCTGAAGGCTGAGGAAAATGAGAGACTCTGACACCTGGACACTAAGGAAAAGGACAGGCAGAGGCAACATGAGAAGTAGATGCCAAACAGGAGGGGTCCCAGCACTGAACCATGGGGGACCCCACTGGTGATTGGACTTTTTGTGGAGGCAGCATCCCTTATTTTGATCTCTTGCATCCTATCTGTGAACCAAATGGTAATCCAGCAGGTGATATAAAGTTTTGTGACAAACCGAAAGGCTGCCAGCCCTGCTAGCTGGAATTTTGTAAATAATCATGTCATTTGTGAATATTATTATGATCCATAGGCTTGTCTTACAAATGTAAGAGAACTATATGTTATGTGTATATTAAACTACTGGTGCAGAAGTGTGTGTGTGTTGAACTGTATCTTATGTACTGAGCTTCAAGAAGGTAACCACATTGCGCCCTGCTGGAAAAGGGCAGAAATGTATATAGACTATATTAACAGCAGAAGTTGGAATATACAAACTTGCAAAACTCTAAGAAAATAGGCTGTCAAGCAAAGAGTTTTACAACTTTGTTTATCTCAGCTAGGAGACAGGATGTCTACAGCTAGAGGTTTATTTCTATTGTCTGGAAACAGAAATAATTACAGGTTTCAAATGTAAAAATGTTTAACTGTTTTACGACTTCCAGTTCCAGGCAAACTTCTTAGAGATAAGTATTTTTGACACAGAGGTGTTAAATTTTAAGTTTCTGTTAGCCTGGGAACTGAACACAAAGGTGACAAAGAATGATGTAATCTGAGGTGGCCCAGCAGTAATGTTTGATAGTAATTTAAGAACTATCTCAGAGAGTGAGTCTGGGCATTTTGTATTTGTCTTTGGACCTAGAAACATCCTCTCATCAGCATTTCTCATCTGTATCTGCCTGGCTCTATAAGTAAGTCATTTAGGGCATAGTATCTCTTAGATATAGATATGAATACAGTGAAGATTAGTTTAGATGTTTCTGTACTTATTTGAGACTGTCTTGCAATGTTGTTTTAAAATATTTCCTGTGATTCTGAACTCTGTTGTCACTGTGCTGAGTTATCGAGTATTGCATTGTTCCTTTATTATTAAATATATTTAAACCTTTTAACTGTGGCTGGTTTGTTTAGAGATATGTAAGCTCTTAATGTACTTGCATATGTATTTGGTGACACTGTATAGGCCACTCCAATAGCCTTGCTGTTGGTCACACTTACCATTTGGATAATTGTACATTACACAGTAGAATTAGTCACCCTTTGGTAAGGGCCTTATAGTAGCTGATAAGTAAGGGTGGTTGCTGGCAGTGATAACTACCTTTTAGTCTGAATAGAAGGAGGCATAGCTAGTAAACCTGTGCCAGCCTTCCCCAGGAGTGTCTGTGTGTTTGTATATAAATCAAATCTCAAAGTGTGTGTGTGTCAGCTACTTGGGCAGGGACACAAAGCACTGGTTGAACAGAGAGGGGGCTGGAGGTTTTGGGTTGACCACTCGGCTGAGATCTTAACCCTATAGCTCCGTCAGTGGGGAGTCTTATTGGGGATCTGGAGAGAGAGAGGGAGAAACCAGCCCCAGACTGACTGTGATCTCTGTGTGCCCTTAAGGGAAATTGTACTTTACTGTGTGTGTACTTGTCATCATCCCAATGTGCACATCCCTCACTGGTGAGGACTGAGACTCCTTAATTACTGGGCCAGTGCAGGGGAGTTGTATATTAACTGTTTGGCAGTGGTGGGATAGCCACATCACTTATTAATTGGATGACAGTGGTGAATTAGCCACATCACATATTAAATGGCTTGTACTGGTGTGGATACTGAATTCCTGTAGCTATGTACAGTGGTCACTGAAGGTGTTTGTACTCTTAATCAGCCACGCAGTGAACATTCAGAGTTCATATCACAATTGTTTTATTACTTTTTTTGTTAGCTTAGTTAGTCAGGTAGGGCAGGCAAGCATCCATATCAGCAGAGGAGTATGGCAAGCTGACAAGGAGCCAGTTGGCTGAAATATGCCAGGCTAAAGGACTGGTGCATGCCAACCTGACTAAAGCAGACATGATTGCAGCTTTAGTCACAGCTGCATCAGAGAATAGCAACCAGGAGGACAATCAGACTGGCCGTGGAGATGTACAACTCTCAGAAAATAGACAGCTCAACCTTTCTGCAGAGGACGTAAAAATCTGTCTGGAGTTAGAGACTTGAGTTGGAGGCCAAGCATTTGGAAATAGAGGCAGCAGAGAGACTGAGGGAGCTAGAGACTGAAGAAAATGAGAAACTGCAACGTCTGAAGGCTGAGGAAAATGAGAGACTGTGACACCTGGACACTGAGGAGAAGGAAAGGCAGAGGCAACATGAAAAGGCGATGCTGACTCTTTGCCAGAGTCATAGAGGTAATAGGGAAGGGAGTAACCGAACCTCAGAAGCAACAAATGTCAGTAAATTTCTTCCACAATTTACAGAGGGGGATAATTTTGATAGTTTCATTCATGTGTTTGAGACAGTGGCGGCTGGTGACTTCAAATCAAAGGGGGGCTG
This sequence comes from Protopterus annectens, assembly GCF_019279795.1. Lineage (NCBI taxonomy): Eukaryota > Metazoa > Chordata > Ceratodontiformes > Protopteridae > Protopterus > Protopterus annectens. Next base: position 449,818,380 of record NC_056732.1, on the reverse strand, counting down.
CAGGAGACAGCTGAATGGGTGGGGTCAGTGGGAAGGGGTGCAGCCAACTAGAAAGGGAAGGGGCTATGCTCAAAACCACATAAACTAACTTTAATTAAATGCGCTGCCCTGGGTGCCAAAATGTCATTATGAGAGTCCAGTCAAGACAAAAATAAGTGTAGAAGAATAAAAATATTTCAATGCATTGGCTGCATGACAGCTTACTTAATATCTAGATGGAAACAAAAGGTTGTGAGGCATGAAAAAAATAAATTACTTTTTAAATACATTACTGGAATGCCAGTCAAAATCAAGTATAAGTAAAACAAGCAGCACTCAACTCAAACCACTTCTCCTTGCACTGCAGTTCTAATTATAATTTATATTCAGCTTTATTAAAGTACCAAGTAACATGCTGAAAGTAGAAATCTCTGTGATGCCCCCACTTGTAAAACTGTTTCTTATCCAAAAAAAACCTGCTGCCTGACAACTATCTACTTGTTTCATGGGGAAAACAGGATCAAAGTAATAAATGAAAAGCAAACAAGAAACAAGCTCAAGATACATTGCTTAAAGGATTATTGTACAGGTTATGGACCACACATGATTGGCATTCTGTTTAGTTTACAGGTAAAGCCTGTAGAGATGACTTGAAGTCTCCAACAAGTGTAATGAGCTTTTTAAAATAATGTAATCCTGTCCTTCAATAACCAAGGCTTATACATTATCTAGTTAAGTATTCTCTGCATGGCAACAACAGAAAGGCTTTCAATGTTGGCAATTCTTTAACAGTATGCTTATTAAAGCTTACTGGCATCTTACGATCTCAGACAAGCTTACCTTATGGTCATTAAAGCATTGCTACTTAAACACAGAGCAACAGGCATTTTCTGAGTAATAAGCATAAATCAACAGTACAAAAATATGACAGAAACCAGACCATTCTGCAAAATCAAGGAGAGATGAAAAGCCACTGTAGTACTTGTGTCTACCTTGGATGAGGGGACACTCTGCACATTTACACTGCATAACTACTCCTTGCCTTGCTTGGACACATCCAGAGTCACTACATAGGTTCATAGGTTGGTACTAGGCTATCGGCCCTAGGGCCTATGCAAGCCTAGCCATAACAAGTCCCTGGATATTTCTTCCCACAATATTTACTTCTCTGGCCCCCTGTCTAGCAGGGTGACTGAGGAAAATGAGAGACTGTGACACCTGGACACTGAGGAGAAGGAAAGGCAGAGGCACTGCATAACATGGGGGAGTGGGGTGCAACAAGTATGTCACAATTTGAAATGTCTCTGGCTGACTGTGATGGCCCTGACACATTTGTCATACCTCCCAACCTCAGAGCAAGAAATCTGGACAAAGCCATACATAGAAGTGGAAAAACAAAAGAACGTAAAAGCACCACCAGGGAGTAAACGCTCCTGTGATCCTTAAAATAAAGTAAAAGACGCCAAAAATGCCAAACATTCACTGGAGCAGACCACGGCAATGTACGACTCCAAGGTATACTATGAAGCACGGAACTTAATTTAAAACATCAACGGATAATGTAGAGACAACAATACAATTACGAAAAAATAAAAATCAGTTTATTAGAGTGAGCGCTTTCACCACTTGGGCTTCATCAGACTTTACAGGTAATGATAAAAACAGACATTCAAATACTGTCACTTCTCCACTGATTGGTCTTCTAAACATCGACGTCACAATGAACTGATGCATACTTACAAAACTAAAACTCATCGTTAAAATCATTAAATATATTAACTAACATTCATTATATTCTCATATAAAAATCATATAACAAATGTTTCCACAACAAGTAGATATATGAAAACTTCATATTACACTACGATAAAAGACATACACAGTCCCTTTCCAATATACTGTCTACAAGGAGCCCAGTGCGTGAGCATATACTAAAAAATATCAAGCAAGTACACAAACAAATAACAATGTTGTTTATTTGTGTACTTGCTTGATATTTTTTAGTACATTGTTATTTGTTCTAATAAACTGATTTTTATTTTTTCCCCTGCAGCTCTCAGCTCCTTGTAAAATCTACTCAATACTCAGCTGCATCTCAACTTCACAGCACAAGAAATCTAGAAAAAGCCAAAATGTATTGGGGAGGGGGTCAAAAGCCCAAAAACCAGGGACACATTAAACATTGCTTATATAATCTTGGAAAGTTGCTAGAATAAAATGTTGTGTTACCACCATACATTTTACTGCCAAGGTCCCTGTGCAAAACAGTCAGAGCAACATACCACTACGCCAAATCAGCTGCTTTGTGAAAGAGAAATGCTGTGTTACCACCATACATTTTACTACCAAGGTCCCTGTGCAAAACAGTCAGAGCAACATACCACTACACCAAATCAGCTGCTTTGTGAAAGAGAGGAAGACTGAAACTTAAATGGCTATCATTTAGTGAATTCAGTTCTCACCATAGCTGTCAACCTCTTAGTACAAAACACCTGGACAAACCCAGTAAAGAGGGAATACAGCCCTCAAACATATTCATTGAATTCAGTTCTTGTCATAGCTGTCAACCTTAGCACAAAAAACCTGGACGAAGCCAATAATGGGGGAATACAGCCCCAAAAATAGGGACAAATTTCAAATATTCATCTTATAAACTTAGAAAATTGCTAGAATAAAAGGTTGTGTTACTATGTATTTTCTGAAGAATATGAAGTCTGAAATTCAAATGCCTGTCAATTTTACTTCTGACAGAACAAAAACAATTTTCAGCAGAGGCCCAGGGAGAAATACTGCAGACACATGTCTTTGTAAAATGGCAGAACACCAGAGCAAATCCACACAAACACAGGGAGGAGATGCAGACTCCACACAGAAGGCACCCCAGCCAAGAATCAAACCAGAAAACCTATAGCTGTGAGGCAACACTGCTACCACTGCACCATCAAATATGTAAAGAATTAAACATTCAGAAACCTGAAGACTGAAATTCAAATGCCTGTCAATTTTATTTAACATTTGTTAACCAGGACAGTCTGACTTGGAACAAAAAAACAATTTTCAGCAGAGGCCCAGGAAGAAATAATACAGACATGTCTTTGTAACATGGGAGGACACAAACGCAAACCCACACAAACACAGGAAGAAGATGCAGACCCCACACAGAAGGCACCCCAGCCAAGAATCAAACCTGAGAACCTACAGCTGTGAGGCAACAATGCTACCACTGCACCATCAAACATCAAGCATTTAAATATTTAGAAACCACAGATATTATGAGGAACAGAACAGATCAAATATGAGGCAACAATCTGCAAATTTTTTACAAATGGTGGTGGGTAGGGAATTCAGGCCCTTAACACCTGCATACAAGGTACAGGGTTCAAGCCTGAGGTATTCCCTACCACACCACCATGAGTCTGCTCTAGCCACCAGTATACAGCAACTGGGGCATTTCACACACACACACACACACACACACACAAACCATGCTTACCTTGTCACCGATATCCGAACAGCCCAAGCCACACTGACGAGCGAAATAACTGCTTCCACTTACTGCTCCATTGCCGCCGATATCCGAACAGCCCCTTTGCCAGTATTCCTTGCACGTTTGGTCCATCCCAAAATATTCCTTGCAGTCCAAATCCGATTGGTCCTGCCTGTGACTGTTGCAGTCCGGAGTGCCTCCATTTCGTGATGTCATCGCCGCACAGACTGCTGGGAATCTTGGGGCTGAGATGCCTTTCCCCCTATATAGACTGCTGAGAAAGCAGTCTGAGAGCGTGTGTGCGCATGCGTACACTTCCGGGAATTTATTTTGTGTTTCTCTGTTCGATTTTTATTTGTTTTTTAGGTGGGAGGGCTGCAGTCCTATAGCACGAGCCACTCCTGGTTTGAGAGGGTATGTAAACAGTATGATGTTGACCACGGGCTCTGGTTATGGTTCCTGACCCCTTACTCCATGCTAAAGACACAAGGCAGATGAAAGTGTGTTTGAATATGTTGCTAAACTAAGCAATTATTTTCATAGGTGGGTGAGTGGATGTCAAGCCACCACTTTTGAAGGGCTGGCAGACCTTTTGGTGAGGGAACAAGCCCTTAGCACTTTGCCTGAGGACATGAATATCTGGTTAGCTGATAGACAATGTGCTACTGTAGATGAGTTGGGAAAGAAGGGAGACCTATACCTAGCAAGCAGGACATCACTGTACAAGAAAGGGACACCCAGTGCTGCTCATGGGTCTAAGGGAACCCATGGTGAGCAGCCCAGACTGTCCCAACAGAGTCCGCCAGTAGCAGGGGAAGCCACTAGTCCAGGTACACATCCAGGACCTAGGGTTAAATGTTTTAAATGAAACCAGTGGGGCCATGTAGCATACAGATGTCCACGGAGGCAAGGTGGGGAACAAAAGGTGGGAGAGCCAGTAAGTGGGAATGACAAAATGCCAAAAATAGGCTGTCTTGAGACAACAAGGGTACCAAACTACCACCATGCAGATGTCCTGATAGGGAATGATTTTGATAATGCAGTACCATGTGTACATGCAGTCAGGCTTGGAGACAAGCATGTGGGTCTGGCAGCCTGGGGGGAGACCCAGACAGACTGCACACTTGCAGCCAGGACTGGTGAGATGGTTACTTCAGGGAGGGAGCTACCCTGTAGCAGTGAGACTGAAGGTGAGCCAAAACTGCTTGTTGGTACTGATGTTCCCTTGGACAGAGTGACTGCAAGGGCAGAGGTGAGCAGTAGTACCCAAGCTGACAGTGATGCACTGCTGTCAGAGGATACCAGATTTCCTGTGGAAGGGGAGCTGGGAAGGGTTACAAAGAGAGAGATGACACAGGCTCAGGTGTCAGACCCTACATTACAAGGCCTGAGGGAGGTAGCTAGTGAGGCACCTGATTCTCAAGGGAAGGGGGAATCTGTATACCGGGACAAAGGGTTACTATACAGAGAGTGGAGCCCTGAGGGAGGGCTAGAGGGTGAGAGAATACAACAATTGGCCTTGCCCAGAGCCTACCGTCTGGCACTTCTAGCCATAGCCCATGATATTCCCTTTGCAGGTCATATGGGTATAAAACGTACAAAGAGACATATTATGCAGAACTTGTATTGGCCTGGGATTTCCAGAAATGTAACAGGGTACTGCAGGACCTGTGAGCAGTGCCAAAAGGTAGGCAAGGCAGGAGACAAGGTGAAAGCTCCTTTGATGCCTATGCCTGTGTTTGAGGAGCCATTTCAGAGGGTAGCTCTGGATATTGTCGGGCCTCTGAGTACCCCAAGTTCTACAGGGAAAAAGTACATGTTAGTGGTAGTAGATTATGTTACCAGACACCCTGACACAGTGGCTCTGTCCTCCACTGAGGCAGAAAAGGTGGCAAATGATTTGTTAGAAATTTCTTATTTATTTATTTATTTTATTTCTTGTTTGTTAACCGGGCTAGTCCAGCTGGGCTTGTGGCCCTTTTTCAGTGGAGACCCAAGGAGAAAAGCTCCAGTACATAGTATAAAAACAGAAATTCACAACATTACAAAATACAGAAAGTCACCACATTGCAATAGACAAGATGAGTTACATATTACAATCTGTACAGAAATCACAGTTTTACAATAAAATATACACTGCATTACATTTAAGAGGATGTCAGTTTGAGAATATGTGTAAGATAAGCCAGAGGCGTGCATGCATACATTTTTAAGAAAGATGTATAGAGAAACATCTATGACATTTTGTTAGTTTTGGCAAAGAAAAGTTGATATAGGTGAGGAGTTAGTGATGCGGTGTTTTAGGTGGGAGCATGTGAAGAAGATTCCCATTTGGAGGACAGATGGGAGAGCAGGGTATGTTTTCCAAAAGAAATACTGACTGACAGAAGTGCCAATTTCATGTCAGACCTGCTGGCTTGTCTGTGGATGTACTGTGGGGTGAAGCACCTAAAGACCACCCCTATCATCTCCAAACTAATGGTCTTGTTGAGAGGTTAAACTCTACACTCAAGACCATGCTACGGGCATTTGCAGATCAGTTTAAGAGGGACTGGGACAAATATTTGCCCCATCTGTTGTTTGCTTAAAGAGAGGTTCACCAGGAATCCACAGGTTTTTCACCCTTTGGGTTGTTGTATGAGCATAGGGTGAGGGGACCTCTAGATTTAATTCGAGATGAGTGGGAGGGTGAGTGTGAACTCCACAAGGAATCTGTTGTGGCATATGTCCTAAACCTCAGGACAGGGCTCAGGGAACTCATGGGCTTGGCGCAGGGGAACCTGGCAGAAGCCCAACAGAAGAAAAAGGTCTGGTATGACAGGAATGCTCGAGCTAAAGAGTATGCTGTAGGGCAGCAGGTAATGGTTCTCATTCCTGTCAGACACAACAAGCTGCAGGCAGCTTGGGAGGGACCCTACAAGGTGGTAAGGAAGGTCAGTGATGTTAACTCCATGGTAGAAGTGCTAGGCAGGAGCCAGGGGCACAAACTTCATCATGTTAACATGATGAACCTTTACCATGACAGAGAGGCCCTTGTGCTGAGTATTTGCAGTGGATGGCAAGAGGAGTCTGAGGGGGATCTATGGCTACAGGGAGCCAGCCAGGACAATCCCAAATTACTACGGTGGAGCCTAGGGTTGCAGGCATATGATGGGACAGTGCAGCATGGTACTGGGTTCAGCAATGCCAAGGCAGCTGGAATCTCAAGACAGGGAATGGGGTAAGGTATTCCCAGATAGGCTTATCCCTCTCAAGCAACGTTTCTCAAGGGTCACTTGAAAACCTAGCTTGAGTTGTCGTTGCAGGGAGAAGTGTGACAAACCGAAAGGCTGCCAGCCCAGCTAGCTGGAAATTTGTAAATAATTATGTGTCACTTGAAAATATTAATATGGTTTACATAGAAATGTGACACAGCCAGCCCAGTTATCTGGAATTTTGTAAATAATCATATGTAATTTTTGAATATTAATATAATTCCTATGCTTGTCTTACAAATGTAAGTAAACTATACGTATGTGTACATTAAACTATTGGTGCAGAAGTGTGTGTTGAACTGTATGTTCTGTACTGAGCTTCAAGAATGTAACCACAGTGTACCCTGCTGGAAAAGAGCAGAAATGTATATAGACTATATTAATAGCAGAAGTTGGAATATACAGAGTTAACTTGAAAAACTCTTAAGAAAATAGGTTGACAAGCAAAGAGTTTTATGACTGTGTTTATCTCAGCTAAGAGACAGGATATCTACAGCTAGAGGTTTCTTTCTTGTTATTTCTTTCGGCTTTTCCCGGTTAGGGGTCGCCACAGTGGAACTCCGGTCTGCTAATAATTGGTAGTTGATTTTTACGTGCCGAGTTACCAGCCCTGACGCACAACCTTCAACGAAGGTACGCCCATTCATGCATGTCTCCACGCAGAAGATGCTCTAACTGAGAATCAAACCAGACAGCGTCTTACTGTGAGGCGACAGCAGCACCACCACCGCAGGTAGCTAGAGTTTGTCTGGAAACAGAAATAATTACAGGTTTCAAATGTAAGTGCTTAACTGTTTTACGACTTCCAGTTCCAGGCAAATATCTGAGAGATAAGTATTTTTGACACAGAGGTGCTAAATTTTAAGTTTCTGTTAGCCTGAGAACTGAAGACAGAGGTGACAAAGAATGATGTAATCTGAGATGACCCAGCAATAATGTCTGAAGAACTATCTCAGAGAGTGAGTCTGGCCATTTTGTATTTGTAACTGTAACAAAAGGCACCGCAAACCAAAAATCAAATGGGTAGTGGAGTTTATAAAATCCAAAGGAGCCACACAAAATGAATGTAGGATTGTGGAGAAATTATTGGATTGTATACTTAAAAACAATTTTGTTTCCTTTGAAGACAGGTTGTATGTGCAAAAGTCTGGGGTAGCAATGGGGTCCCCAGTAGGCGGTAGTTTTGCAAATGTGGTATTAGCACATTGGGAAACTACCTATGTGTTAAACCAATCTTGGAGTTCTGACATCTACATGTATAAAAGGTTTCTGGACGATATTTTTATTCTAACCAAAGGACAAGAAAAGGAAGCAATAGAGTTAGTTGACCAACTCACAGCTACCACAACTTTCCTGAAGTTTACAATGAATTTTGACAAAATGAAGGTAAACTTTTTGGATATTGAGTTAAATAAAACCACACATGGTTATGTATCTAAGATACATAGAAAGGAAACCTTTTCAAACACCTATCTTCATTTTTCCAGCCAACACCCCCTTCACCAAAAGAAATCAGTGGTGAAGGGGCAACTTGTGAGGGCAGCTAAAATGACTACCTTAAATCGAGACTTTGAGACAGAATGTAACAACTTATATCTAATGTTTTTACATAGAGGTTATCCAGCCAGTTTCCTGGAAGGTATTTTTAAGGAAGTCATAGGAAAAATGGAAAAGGGAATTTATAAAGCAATTTTAACTGTTGTATCCCAACAGGAGGGTGTTGTTAGCAGTGGTGACACCGAATTAGTGGAGGTCAACATAGAAAATCTCTCTACAGCAGGGTTAGAAGTGGAAACTACAGGTGGAAATGACAAGAATTATAACATAGCATTTATTTTTACATATTGCCCAGAAGCAAGTCAGATTTGTTACACAGTCAGGAAGTATTGGTCTAGTTTGTCACTAGACAGGGAACTAGCAAAAACTTTAAAGGACGGACCTGTTATCACGTACAGGAGAGGTAAGAATTTAAAACAATTGTTAGAAAGCAAGGCATATATTACTAAAAGAAAGGGTGGTACTAAGAAGTGTGGCTCATGTAGGTACTGCAGTTATATAACTTCTGCAGACAGTTTCACCATTAGGAAAGAAACTTACCCTACAAAAGGAAATTACAATTGTAACAGTAAGAGAGTGGTGTATTTGGCCCAATGTGAAAAATGTCCGTCATTTTATGTGGGGAAAACGGACAGAAGGCTTAGAGACCGGATATACGAGCACACTTACGCTATCAGGAAAAATAAAGAAGAAAATGCCTTGGCAAGACATTGCAACATTAATACAGGACACACATTTAAATTCATGATTATAGACCAAGTACAAACAAACCACATGGATTTGATACATGAGAATGTGTTGAGGTTGTACCTTGAGAAGAAAGAACTAGAGTGGCAACTTCGTTTGACATCCTGTAGGGACCCGGGGTTAAACGAAGTTTGTTCAATTACCTGTATACTAAAATTAAAAAGTTTACTTAGGTAACATAACATCAGACACTGAGGGATACATGTGAATGTTTAAAATACCTTAAATGACATAAGATTATTAAAGTTTAACAAATATAAAAACTAGAGTTTGTCACATTACTTACTAGTCATAAGGTTAGATGAGAATTATGTTAACCATGAAATCAAAAGTAAGATAAGCCTCTCACAGTAGTTTTTTGTTACAAGTTTTTGTTACAAGACATTTGTAAAAAGTTTGTTATTCACTTTGCTGTTATAGGTTTCCTTGTTCCAGTTACTATATGTGTTTAAGAATTTACAGTATCAAATAATTTTCTAATAATTTTCTAAAAAATAAATGATTTTAAAATTCAATACAGTACATAAACCAGAAGGGTTTCATTAAGATAACATTGTATTCTAGTTTCAGGGATATTTTTTAAAAATGTTCAAAAATGTTAATTATTTGCAGGGGTTGGCATTATATATTCAGTGTAATAACAAATACAATTTTTATATTAATATATACCTTGTTTAGGTACAATTTAGATGTACATCGATTGATTTTAACAGTATGACTGCCCGTTTAAGGTTTTTTATGACATCATCACAGGGTTTTATTTAAATGTGTACTGGCGCGAAAGCCAGTGTTTGTCTGATGAAGTTTGAACATTGTTTCAAACGAAAAACGCTTTATGCGTTTCACGCAACTTGGTTTTGTGGAATAAAATCTTTTAAAGTATTGGAGAAGTTTGCTGTTGGTCTTTGATTTGCCAATTTTCTGTGGTTCATTGACCTTGGCTGAAGGAGCCTGTCGTTCGTGGTTGGTGCTTGGCACTTCCACATTTTGTATTTGTCTTTGGACCTAGAAACATCCTCTCATCAGCACTTCTCATCTGTATCTGCTTGGCTCTGTAAGTAAGTCATTTTGGGCATAGTATCTCTTAGATATAGATAGGAATACAGTAAAGATTAGTTTAGATGTTTCTGCATTTATTTGAGACTGTCCTGCAATGTTTTAAAACATTTCCTGAGATTCTGAACTCTGTTGTCACTGTGCTGAGTTAATAAGTATTGTCTTGTTCTTTTATTATTTATTATTAAATATATTTAAATTTTTTAATTGTGGCTGGTTTGTTTAGAGATATTTAAGCTCATAGAGTACTTACATATGTATTTGGTGATACTGTATAGGCCAATCCAATATCCTTGTTGTTGGTCACACTTACCATTTGTATAATAGTACATTACACAGTCAATTGGTCACCCTTTGGTAAGGGCTTTAAGTAGCTGATAAGTAAGGGTGGTTGGTGGCAGTGATAACTACCTTACAGTCTGGACAGAAGGGGGCATAGCTAGTAAACCTGTGCCAGCCTTCCCCAGGAGTGTCTGTGTGTTTGAGGCTCCTTGATTACTGGGCCAGTGCAGGGGTGTCACAAGTTTATTCCCAGTTTATTTAGCTTTTCTATTATGCCTGAGTAGGGGATTGTGTCAAAAGCCTTGAACAAGTTGAAGTATGCAGTGTATACAGTTCTACCTCCATCCATTGTTTTGGTGACTTTTTCAAAAAGCCCACCAGTCTGAGTAAGCATGATCTGCCCTTGACAAATCCAGACTGAGACAGGTCCAGTGTCTGGAGGTTCCCTATGTCTTTAATGATTTGTCTTTGCATGGATTCACATATGAGGCTAGTCAGACTTTTGCCTGGGTCTGTGGAAGGGAATGACTGTAGCTGTTCTTCATTCACTTGGTACAAAACCTGTATGAAGGCTGAGGTTGTACAGTGTTGTTGGGAGAGGGAGTGGCTAAATCTTACCTCATTTAAGATGCATCCAGGGATATATAAGCCTTGTGAGTGTCACACTGACTAAGTGGCATGCCATTTAGTTGGAAGGTTGCGCATGTGCAGAAGCGACATGCACCTCACAAATGACTGTGGAGCTTGCAAGGCTGCCACGGGGTGGCAGGAGTTATGGCATACTTCTCAGCAGCAGTATGGTACTGCAGTAGCATCCTCAATCTCCTTAACAGCTCCAGACTTCAGTCAGGTTTTGCCTGGGGAAGCTAAGTAAGTTGACCAAGGAATAGAGCAGATGTCAGTTGATGGTCAGTTGTGGAGACAGAAAAAACCCCCCAGCAGACTCAGGCAAAAAGAAGCCATGTAGCAATAGAAGCAGCAGATGTACTTGGAAGGGAGACCTGCAGGGTAAAGTTGTGGTATGTGATGTTCATAAAGTAGATGATAACACACCACATGAAGGTATGCTGAGATTGATGAAAGCATATACAATAATAAAAAGGGACTAAAAATTTGTTAAGCGGTTATGGGATTGCTCCTTGGTAAGGCCAGTAGTTAAAAGATTGGTAGAACAGAGTATCAAAGTTGAGAAGGGAGTAAAGCAAAGGTGTCTTTTAAGCAAAATATTGTTTAGATTAATAATGAATAGGGTTATGGGGACAATATATTAAAAGAAGTGTGGATCTGAAGTGCAATACTTAGGGGAAATAAAGATTCCTTTGATAATTAATTGATGATTTAGTAATTATACCAGAGAGCAGAAGGTAGATGAATGAAGCAACACAGTTTTTAACAGATGTATTCTGGAAAGGAGGATTGAGTATTAGTACAGAAAAAACAGAGTGCATAGGGAAATAATTAGAATGGGTGGTATCTGATTTAGTATGACAGAAAGTACAGCTGTGCAAGTAAACTTACCATAACAGTAGATATTTGAGTGATCTCTGCTGTAGTAGCCTAAGCTGTCTATGGGTTATATCCTGCATTAGATACAACAGCTGGCCTGTTTCCAAAGCTTCGGGGCACCTTCCATGTATCAAAATATTAGTCAGCTCAAGCTGAGCTGACTAAAAACACAGGTTTGGGTACCAAGCCCTTCAAATCTTTCATGCCAACTAAGAGAGGGAGGCTGAGCCCTGAGAGGACAGTGCCAGGAACAACAACAAAACAAATGTCTACACCCAGGCATAAAAACATAACCAAAGGACAAGAGGGTGGAAGGAGGGAGCAGCTATAGCAGCAGTGGCCATTCCAACATCTGTGGTTATGGTAAGTTTACTTACACAGCTGTACTATGTTCTTCATACTCATCACAACTGCAGTAGCCTAAGTTATATTGGTAGATTACCATAGCTTAGAACAAGTAGGAGGGGGAAGGGAAAGATCCAGGAAACCCAGGAGAATGGTCCTAGCAAATTCCCGACTTACACCTAGAGAAAGAATCTGGCTTGTATTGCTTTGTAAAAGTATGTACAGTGGACCAGGTAGCTGCTTCTAGACTACTTCTAGAGTCCAATCATTTCCAAAGATTCATAGATGAAACCAAGGCCCTGGTAGAATGTGCCTTGACCCTGCCTGGAACAGTTTTGTTGTGGTGGGAATAACAAAAGGTAACTGCCAGAGACAACCATTTGGAAATAGTCTGCTTTGACACAGGTTGTCCATTCTTATTACCTTCACAAGAAATGAACAACTTATCGGAAGTTCTAAAAGATTTTGTTTTGTCTAGATAGTACCAGAGTTGTCTGTGGATATCCAAGGTATGAAGTACCCTTTCTTCCTCATTTTGCAGTTAAGGAAAGAACCCAGAGAAATTTATAGTTTGTCTTTAAGTAAATTTGGATATCACTTTAGTCATAAAAGAAGGATTAGTTCTAAAGGAAACCCTTTCTCTGTAGAAAATGAGATGAGGCTGACCCACCATAAGAGCTTACAACTCAGATACCCTTCTTGCAGAGGCCAGATCAACAAGTAAGACTGTTTTCCATGTTAACCTCAAGTCAGCCAGATTATTATTATGGCGAAGGTAATTGTACATGTGTAGTATAAATACACACAATACTTGCTTGTGTTAGGTTTCTGTTGAAAGTGAGATGTGGAGAGGCACTGTACAACAAGAAATGGGATTCAAGACATTTTTCAAGAAGTAAAATTTTGTCTGTGGATTAAAGGTTATGGGTTTAGACATTATATTCACATATTTACACTCTTGTAAATATCTTGTCTGTTTTTAATGTTACATAAATAGTAAATTTAAATGTAATAAAGAACCATACTATTTTTAAGTGCTGTGGAATGTTTTACATCCACCTGAGTTATCATCCGCTTTGGCAAATGGGACCTTGATTTACTGTCTCTTCCAAAAGATGGGACTCTAGTTTGGTTCTAAGAAAACAAAGAGGAAAAGTAGAAACGAGGATTAGTAATGGAGAAGTTAAAGAAATAGAAATTGAGGTTATGGATTACCTGCAAAGTGAAGGGTCCATATGAAGATACTTTGGAGCCTCCCAGAGGAAACCAGTACAAAAGTTCAGTTGGAGTTGCACAGCAAAGGAAGGAACAGGAAGCTGTGGCATCTCTAACACAGTCAATGTTGTGGAGTGATATGTGAGTGAGTTCACATATGAAAGAGCAACAGATGACAAATGATGAAACTGACGAGAATGCGGCACAGGAAGATGCTGTGGAACTTTCTATAGAATGCCTGCAGGAAATGGATAACAAAGAATGTGTCCTCAGTCTAGAAGAAAATGATCTAGGAGAACAGCTCCTTGATTTAGTAAAGATGGACTGACATATTAAGATCAATGAAATAAACAGACTACAGAAAAATCAATAAAACCCAAAAAGTTAGAAGTTTGATAAAACAAATGAACACAGTAATTCATGCATTATAACAGAAGAAGATAAGCTATATTACTGTGTAGCTAAATTAATAACGGATAAAAGTCTTACCACAAAAACTGAGCACAATAAGGTAAAGGAAGGGGGGAAATCAAATGTCATCATGGAAGTATCAAATAAAGAAAATTATACAGCAAATAAGACAAGAAGTGTCACTGTTAGAAGAGTACAGAAGAGGGAACAGATCAACAAAAACACTTGGACTTGATAAAAGCAATACGCAGTATCAGAACAGATCAGGATCTCTCGTACACTACTGCAAATAATAAGCTAAAGATATCAGCACAGGCAGAAAAACGTAGAAGATATGCAAATGAATATAAAGGAAAAGTACAAAATAAGTAATTTATTGATAACCCAAAAGTTTTATAGAGAACTGGAAAACAAGGCAAAAGGAACTGAAGCACCACCAAAGAAAGAAGAAGTATACACATTTTGGAGAAATATCTATGAAGATCCTATGGACATAACAAAGATGCAGACTGAATAGAATAAGTGAAAAAAGAATACGTTTAAATGTAAAGGATATAAAATGGGATGAAGTAATGGCCACAGAAATTGAAACAAAGTTAAGAAAAGCTCCTAACTGGAAAACCCCAGGCCCAGATGAGATGCAGTACCTAACTTCTGGCTAAAAGTATTAATATGTTTACGCGAAGATTTAGCCATGAGTAAGAACTATTTATGTGCACACCCCGAACAGACACCAACCTGGTTATCAACAGGAAAAACAATACTCCTACTTAAGAGGAAACCTGCAAGTTATCCTAAAAGCTATAGACCAATAACTTGCCTACTGGCAACATCCAAACTATACACTGGAACTGATGTTGACAGAATTTATAGTCATTTAGAAGAAAACTCAATCATGGCAATAAAGCAAAAGGGTAACAAAAGAAACTCGTATGAACAAAGGACCATTTGTTGTTAAATAAAGTCATAATGAACTGTAAAAAGAGGAAAAATCTAAGTATGACATGGATAGACTACACAAAAGCATTTGACAGTATCCCACATTCATGGATGAAAGAGTGATTAAAAACGTATAAAATACACCCTACACGCATTGATTACATTACAGCGACCATGAAACAGTGGCAAACCACTTTGCAGTTAAACCATGATAAAGGACAAATTATTATTCCAGGGATAAAAATTCAAAGGGGGATATTCCAGGGTGGCTGTTTGTCACTGCTGCTCTTTTACCTTGCCCTTAGCCCATTAAGCTGTCTACTTAATAGATTAGGTCATGGCTATAATTTGGCTCCCAGAAAACAACAAAGTATAAAGACTTCTCATCTTCTTTTTGTGGATGATTTAAAACTGTATAGTTCATCAGACAAGGAACTGAAAGCACAACTGTAAGTGTTCAAAACTTTTTCAGATGATATAAGATTGTCATTTGGTCTTCATAAATGTGCAAAAGCAGCTTTTAAAGTAGGAAAGTTCCAGCAATAAAAAAATATCAGCCTGGACAGAAATGTGCTATAAAAGAACTTGAGCAAGAGGGAGTGTATAAATATTTGGGAACTGATGAAAGATCAACAATAAAACATGAACAAATGTGAATAAAACTTAGTAAGGAATACTTTCGAAGACTAAAATTAACACTGAAAACAGTGCTGACATCTAGGAACAAAGTCCAAGCTAGAAACCAACTTGCTCTTCCTGTCTTAACTTACAGTTTTGGCATGATTAACTGGCCCCAAAAGGTGTTGGATCGGTTGGACAGGAAAACAAGAGGGATGCTTCATGCTTATTAAATGATTTATAAAAATCAGTGTATACCAAGACTATATACTCCCCATTCTGAATGGGGTATGGGCCTCCTCTAAACTGATTACATGTATACATCTGCAATCGTAGGAATGCATATATATCTGCTGACCTCAAAAGACCCAAACATAGTGAAAGTTTTAAAACATGAGGAGAATAGGTCTAAGTTGATTTCCTTGCTTAGTTTAGCAGAAGCATATCGGTGTCAAGTGGGAATGGAAATCAAACCAGAAGTAGATAAAAATCAGGCATCAACTAAATGTGCCAAAAACAAAAGAAAGAATATAAGGTGAAGGATCAGATGAAACGGCAAGAAATATGGAAAATGCATAAATTTAGTTGCAAGTATAGAAAACTTCTGGAAGAACCTCATGTTGATCAGGATTGAATGCAGGAATGGTGAATTTAAACTAAAAGATGAAAGGCTAATACTGGTGGCCCAAGATAGTGGACTACGCACATGTTAGTTTACAAAATCCATTGAACATGTGGGAGAAACAGACAAATTTAGGTTTTGTAAAACAGAACTGGAAACAGCCACACATCTTTCTGCTGGTGGTGATATATTAATGGCAGAAGGTCTGTATAATGAAAGGCATAATAATGTGGCAAGACTGTCATGTTGGGAATTGTGCAAACATTATAATACTGACGTAGCTGAAAAACATTGAAAACATGAACACAAACCATTACAGAAAATGATGAAGTTTATAGCACATGGGATCGCCCATTAGCAACAGTTCAAAAATAGATATGAGAAAACCAGATATAGTAGTCCATGAAAAGAAGACAAAAGTAGCATTAATCATTGAAATTGCTTCACCCAGTGACTAAAGTGTCTTACATACAGAGAGAGAAAAAAGTCATACAATACCAGGATTTGCAGGCAGAAAAGAAGGCAATGTGGAAGAAGGATACTCAGTTCTAATAGTAGTAGGAGCAACAGGTCTTATGAAAAAAAATTTACAATTGTACTAAGATATGTTACCAATACATGTAACTCCATATGCATTGAGGAGGAGTCAGTACTTGGCACACTCCAGGTGCTGCGAAGAGCACTTCTGGCTAACATCAAAGACTGAAACAATACTAATTTCCTGAATTTTAGTCATAGTTTGACTTAGGAATGGGGTCCATTCCTGTCATGGTATTAGAAACCCAGAAGAGTTGCAGAAATAAAAAAAGAGTGAAACCTTGGTTTACTTTCTCTTCCAAAGACGGGACTATAGTTCAGGTTCCTCTCTCCTGATTTCGAACAGTGTTTTAGCTGCTAATGATTCCATATTTGTTCCCAATAAGGAATCTAAGCTATATGACTTACTGGAAAAAAGCGGCATTCTACTAGCTGTACAGGTACTGCACATTTGATTCTTTTAATGCATGTGTTGGTCTGTCAAGAATGACATTGTTCACCAAATGTTAACAGGAGATGGAGGCATATCTGCAGTATGTCACAGAAACAAGATTTCCGTTACGGTATGTGTATACTACTAAGTTGTCTTCACATTGTTTAAATGTGCTTAGCATACAGCCTATTATTCCTTTAATGCAGCATTTGCTTAGAAAGCCGGCCTGACTAAAAGCCAGACCTGATTTTGGGAATGTGATTACTAAGAATATACACCTGTCTGTTTTAGCTAGGCTGTTTTTTCTGTTTTTGTTTTTTGCACTAGGGTAATGTTTTAATAGACAAGTGGAAAAATATATGGAAACTTAAGCAGACAGGGTAAAATTTGTTTTGTGTCCACAGATCCCATTAATTTAGAGGGATGAGGCAGAATGTTTCCTTTTTTGTAAAAAAAATAAATAAATTTTGTATTGCATTCTTCCTCTAGGGGGTCAGTCTTTCAAACCTACACTTTTTGGGAAGAACAAATCTCCAGCTAGTGTACAGGGGATGGTAAGAACCAGAAATACTACATCTCAAAAAAAGATTCCTTTAAAATGAAACTTCATCTACCTCTTTCTTGTTTGAGCAGGACAAGGAATGTCCTTTCTCTTTCCAAAGCACAGTTTATTTTTCCTCATGCCTGATACTCCTATCATGGGAAGACAGGACAGCATGAGTCCTAAACAAAGTATTTCTTGTCTAGTCCAGACCAGTACCTGGGAACAGAAACAAGTTAAAAAAAGTTGCATCCAAACCAATACTCTGCCCTATTCTGAAATACATTTGGGTCTCTCTTCCTCAGAATGAAACCTCTTTTGAAGGAGCAGATGCTAAGAAAAATGTGAGAGGGAAAAAGCTTCACTGGTTTACAAAGCAATAGAGATCTATTTCAGACTTTTATTTACACTCAAGAAATGGAAATCATTGAAGTTCAGTTTTGGATTAATTCTACCTAAGGAAAAGAAATTAATAACATTTCATATACATTTGCTGTCTCAAAGATCTTGAATGGCCATTTATCTCTTTGCTTATATTTACTATTTGTTGATCAGGTAGGTTGAGTAGTCCAGGGACTCTTTTTAGACATCATCTGAGCCACAAGGCAAAAACAACAAAAATCAAACTCTGCATCAGTAGTGTACAGGGATAAAGCCCTGACTGTGTCCCATTAGTTATTTCACAATAACCCTCTCTCACTTCCCCCTTTTTTATTATCATATCCTGTTAAACCTACTTTTCTATCATTATCCTAGTAAATATATCATGCTTTTAGCAGTGGTTAAATTTGCTGCATTCACTATTGCACTTAATGTCACCCTTTTCTAACCCTCGGCTATCACAATATATTTATCCATCTACCTTTTATCACTTTACTATGTCTCATCTTTTCGACTCTGTTTCACTATTATATTTTATCCTTGCTCCTACTATTAGTCACCCCTTTTTTATACTTTCTAAGTTCTGGACAATTTTACCTTTGACTTGCCTCAGTTATTCCCACTGCGTTTAACCTCTTATAGATAGGTTCATAGGTGTGTACTAGGCTAATGGCCATGGGGCCTTTACAAGCCTAGCCCATAGAAGTGCCCTGGCATTGTGCCACCCATCGTTCGTTCCCATTGCTTCTATCATGTAGATCCAATGGAGTGATCCCTGGGGTGAACTTTCTATTTCCCATCCATTCATCAAGACTTTGCTTGAAGAGGGCTAGTGAGGTGTTCTGTTTGACATGTATGGGAAATCTATTCCAGAGCATGAGTAGTCTCTGGGTTATGAACCTATCCCTCCAGCATGTTCTGTTGATTGTGGTAATGAGGTTGAGGTTTCTGGAGCGTGTGGTGTGGAGGGATTGGGATTTCTTTAGATGTAGCATTTTTAACAGAGCTGGGTCAGACATGGCTTTGTAAGTCAAGCAAAGATCGTCTCTTAGTTGACGATATGAGACAGAGAATAGCTGGAGTTTTTTGAGTCTGTCCATGTAGGACACGTGTTTAAGGCCTAGGATCCTCTTCGTGATGTACTTTTGTAGCCTCTCCAAATGTTGCAGGTGTTTAGTGAGGTACATGCCAAATGGGGCATTGTACTCTATGATTGGTCTAATGAAGGAAAAGTAGAGAGAAACGATGACCTCTTTCTTCCTGGATGCAAAACCCTTGGTAATGAGATGTGTCACAGAGAAGGACTTTCTGACCACAGTGGCAATGTAGTGGTCGAAGGAGAGGTTGCTGTCAACCTCTGTCCCCAGATCTCTTATAACACCTTCAGTGTTCAGTGGTCTCCCATCGATGTGGTAATTAGTAGGAACTGAGTTTTTCCCAAAGGGGATGACAACGCATTTTTTGGCATTAAGCTTAAGCCCATGATTTCGACACCAGTCATTGGTCTCAGTGAGGCCTACTTGTAGGATGTCTGCATCACTTGGGGAGTTAATAATGGCTCCCAGCTTGCAGTCGTCTGTGAATTTGGTCCAGCCAGAGGCTCTCTGTGTTGGCCTGGACATCTGAGAAGTAGATGCCAAACAGGATAGGACCCAGGACCGATCCCTGTGGGACTCCACTTGTGATTGGTCGGCAGTCTGACTTGGAGTCCGCTACTTTTACATTGTGGGTTCTATCTGTGAGCCAATTTGCAATCCACCTAACGATATAGGGGTTGATGTCTAGTTTGCTGAGTTTATCAGTAATTCCTGAGTGAGGAATGGTGTCAAAGACCTTGGTCAGATCGAGGTAGGCTGTATGAACTGCCTTACCTTCATCCACCACTCTGGTGACTGACTCAAAGAAGTCAACCAGGTTGAGCAAGCATGATTTACCTTTCACAAAACCAAATTGCATGGGATCTAGAGTTTGCAGATTCCCTATATCCTTGTTAATTAGGTCCATGATGATGCACTCCACAGCCTTACATATCAGACTTGTCAGGCTAATGGGGCAATAATTTCCAGGGTCTGTAGTCTCTCCTCCTTTATGGAGAGGGATGACTGTAGCAGTCCGCCATTCGGTAGGGACAAAGCTTTAGGTGAGGCTGTGAGTGAACAGAGCACACAGATGTGGTGCCAGTTCACTTTGTAATTCATGTAGAACACAGCCAAGGATATTGTCGGGTCCCATGGAAGCTGTATTCTTGGCCTTAGACAATGCAGCTTTAATCTGTGCTGCAGTAATGTTGGGTGCCGAGCATTCTTCTGGTATTGAGATTGGTCCTTGGGGGGGGGGGGGGGGGTAAAGTTGGCACTGAATCTGTCGGCCTGTATATTGGCAATATCTCTTGGTTCAGTATAGGAGGTACCATTGTGCAGTAACTCAGAGCAAATCTGAGTATTGCCATGGAGATCCTTGACATAACTATGGAAGGCTTTGTGGTTGTTTTTAGTGTCTGCCGCAATTCTGCCTTCATAGCTGGCTTTTTGTCTCTCGTCATCCCACCTTAACCTCCATTGTAAATATGATTCAACATTGTTTCTAATCTGCAATGTTCTAAATTTAATAACAATATATTTTTATGATATGAACTCATTGTTATGTATATTTACTTGTTATTGCAACATTGTATTGCGAGAGGTATCCACGTAATTTGTGCTTGCATTATTACTGACATATTTTATCACAAATCCCAACAATACCTCTCAACTGTCCAGAATTTTGCCTCATGTTTTTGGTCCATCCCTCATAAAATTCATGTTTTTCTGGCAAATTATTCAAAATTGAAGTCACTAAATAATGACAGACATTTGAGTTTCAGACATCATATCCTTCAGAAATCACACGCTAATACAAACATTTGTTATGCCAGTGATGCTCTAAGATTAGAACGACAACATTTAAAATGCGTCTGATTTTGGTGTTTTGTTGTCCCCCATTACTTTTGGCTTTGTCTAGAATTCCTGCACTAAGAGGTTGAGAGGTATGATCCCACCTCAGGAGTACAGTGATGTCTTTCTTTCCCAAGGTGTTATTGGGGAATTTACCTCTTACGCTGATTAGCAAAGTGGAGGACAAGGAAGCAGCCAACATAATTATTCAGTAGTAAGTAGATGAGTGCATTCTAATAATGGAAGTATAGTGTAACACTAAACATCATGCCTCAAAGCACAGTGGAAAAATCAGAAGGTCAAAGATGTAAGGCTTATCCCTTGGTGATTGTAGCTGTCCATTGTTTTAACCCTTTTTCCGACTGCCACTTATTAGACAAGTTACTGGTGTGTGGGGGTGCTTCTCCCCTAGGAAGGCAATACCTTTATGATAGTTCAGAGTTCACTGGGGTTTACAAATATGTTGATCAGTCAGAGGATAAGTATATTACAAAACTTAAAAAATATTACCAGTCTGCTGGTATGATGTTTTGGTCTTGACTATTACATGAACAGCACATGTTCAAATATAAAAAAGGTGCTGAACAAGCAGGCTGGAGGAGGTGGGACAGAAAAAGCTAACAGTCTGTCTGAACTTATCTGGACAGCATAAGACTCCTCACCACAGGAGCAAACCATGGCAAATGCCAAAGACTACCTCTGGACTCCCTGTTAGTGAGGTCCGATAAGCATGTCCAGTGTGCCCCTATGCTAAAGGCAAGTACATGGGAACAAGAAATCACTTGTAGCAGTCAGGAACTGGGTGCATTTGCATGGGCATACACAGCTAGATCCAGAAAGTTTCTAGCTTAAAGAGAAAAAAAAACTCCCTTGTGAATAGTAGCCACCCGCCCAACAGTTGTTATAAACTGCAACTCTCTTAAGCTGGGAAGCTAGTAAGGCTTATCTCTCATATAAAGAGTATACCACCCTATGAGGTGATGTGAGATGCTAATGGAGCACAGGAAAGAGGACATCTGTCTGGCAATTTATATAATTAAGGTTATGAACTGTTAAATTAGCTTCACCGTTTAGTCCTAGGTTTGAGTGCCTCAGTCGTCATTTGTCTGCACTGTGGCGGCAAGGAGGTCATTTAACCAGACAAGTAAAATAAGATAAAAGTAAAGGTGAAGTCATTTATTGCTGGAATGGGCTTGAATGTCTAGAAACTTGTACAAGAAAATGTCAAACTGTTTCAGAGCTATAACACTGCACTGATAGGAACCACTTATAGGTTCATATGAGGTTACTTGGCTAATGGCCCTAGGGCCTTTACAAGCCTAGCCATGTAAAAAACTCTGAATGCCCTAGTTGACCATAGATAGATGGTCATTGTTTGCAGAGCGATACTAAGATCAGTACCGAGTGCCCCTGTCCATGAGGGCCATAGGTGCCACCCCTGGGCTGAATTTGCTGTTTCCCATCCAGTTGTCAAGGCTGTGCTTAAGTAGGGTCATTGAGGAACTCTGCTTCACATGAGGTGGGAGCTTATTACAGAGGAGCGACAATCTCTGGGAGACATATCTGTCTCTTCCACAAGTTCTATTAATGTCACAGGCTAGGTTGAGATCCCTGGAGCAAGTGACTCTCTTCCCATTTGATTTGTGGATGTGCAACATTTCCATTAGGGCTGGGTCAGAAACTGCTCTGTAGATCAGGCACAGGTCACCTCTCAGCAGCCTATATTACACAGAGTACACTGATAGGGATTTTAGTCTTTCCATGTAAGTCATGTCTTGGAGGCCCTGAATTCTCTTGGTTAGAAACCTCTGTGTTCTCTCCAGCTGCTGCAGGTGTCTGGTGAGGTACATACAGAAGTCAGCTTTATTCTCAATCAGTGGTCTGATAAGGGTCAAGTACAGCATAATTACGACCTCCCTGGACTTGAATGTAATGCCCTTATGTACAAGATATGCAATATACAAGGCTCTCCTTACCACTGTGGACACATGGTGATCGAAGTTTAGATTGCTATCAACCTGTGTTCCCCAGTCTTGTACCACTATGTTTAAGCTTAGAGGGGTGCTATCTATATCGTTAATAGCAGGGGCTACTTCTTTGCCAAAGGAGATAATGAGGCATTTTTTCACATTTAGTTTCAGTCCGTGGCCCTGGTATCAATCATTTATCTGTGTCAGTCCCTTCTGTAATTTGTTGATACTGGAGGGGGACTCTAGTATTGCACCCAGTTTACATTCATCTGCAAACTTGGTAAGCCACAGGCCATCTACTTTAACTGGACTTCAGAAAAACAGATCCCAAACAGTAGGGGGCCCAGCACAGACCCCTGTGGTACACCACTGGTCTACTGGTGGAAGTGGATTCCCCAACTTTAACAGTGTACATTCTATCTATGAGCCAGTTTGATACCCATCTAGTAATGAATTAATATCCAGCTGGGAGAGTTTTCCAATGATCCCTGAGTGAGGAATTGTGTCAAACGCCTTGGCTAAATCAAGATACGTGGTGTGTGCAGTGTTCCCTTTATCCAGGGCTTTGGTGACTTTCTCAAAGAAGTTCACCAGTTTTAATAAGATCTACCCTTGAAGAAACCAAACTGAGTTGGGTCAAAAGTTCAAAGGATGCCTATGTCCTGGTTGATAAGGTCCATGATGATTCTTTCCATGGCCTTGCAAATAAGGCTGGTCAGGCTAATGGGTCTACATTTCCCAGGGTCAGTTGATGTTCTCCACTCTGCTGGAACAAAGCCAGTACTCAGGCTGTGGTTAAAGAGACAGCTAAGTGGTTTCACTAGGTCTTGTTTTAGATTGTTTAGTGTGCAGCTTGGGATGTTATCGTGTCCCATAGCAGCTGTATTTTTGGCCTTAGAGAGTCCTTGAATGAGATGTTCTTTGGAGATAATCAGTACAAGACAGGTATTGGGAATGCTATGGGGTATGGGTGGTGGAGACAGGGTGGTGAAGTTGTCACAAAATCTGTCAGATAGCAGGTTGGCAATTTCTTCAGGTTCAGTGTGAGCGGTGCTGTCCTTTACAAGTTCGGCACACAGTTGGGTATTCCCTCTGAGGTTTCAGACGTAGCTAAAGAATGCCTTATGATTGTCTTTAGCTAGGGATGCCAGTCTATTCTCATAACTAGCTTTAGAGGACTTTACATGGGGATGGGAGGGTGGCCTAATGCTTAAGGTGTTTGCCTTACAAACACAAGGTGCAGGGTTCAAGTCTCCCAAGGGATAATTGGCTAGGCTTAAAATGGCTCACAAGGGCAGTTAGCCTAGTACTAACCTATGAACCTATTACACAATGTTTCTGATTTGCTTCTTTAGGCTGTGTAGGGTCATTTTCCTTTGTACTTAGATATCAGTTTCTTTCTTTTATCTAACTTATTAACACTTGAAGTCCACCAAGGTGACTTGTTTTTATGAGAGGACCTGATTTTAGTCCTGTCAGGTACAGCCGAGTCAATACATTTGCTTAAGTGGTTGTATAAGGCATTTTTGTACTTCTCTGCATAGGAGTCATTGTTGCCTGTGTTAGCAGGGGCTTTGAAACCATTTATACCATCGCTTAGGAGGCAGTAGTTTGCTTTGCAGAAAATTTCCCTTTTTTTTTTTTTTTTTTTTTTTTTTTTGTGCTCCTGGGGGGCATCAGGTCCTATCTTTACTTCAAACGAGACAGATTTATGGTCTGACTTATCTAGGGAACTACATGGTCAAAAGAATGACCTAAGCTGCCAAACGTTTTATTTCTTTTCTTGTAAAGACTTAGTTTGCAACATATGTTTAGTGTAGAAGAGTGATGCATGGCCAGAAAATATCTGTAGTGAGGTGCATCTGATGTAAATATATAGATTTCTCCATAAAAAATTGCAGTTCCTGTCACTGGAAACAGCTCCTTTATTGACAAAGGCAAATAGCCCATTTATCTTCAACACAAAACTCTCTGTAATTTCCTGAAGGCTAGAAAGGCATTTTTAGGTACAGTTTGTACCTCAGTGCTTACATGTAATTCTCTGAAACTTTTACCAGCAGTTGTCAAGGGTTGCATGAGTTCTTTTCATCCAAATGCTTGTACTCTGGCATTTCACTGGCAAAGCCTGTTAAACTGCATTATATTCAGTATTTGTAACAGGTAGGTATATTAATGTTCTTGAAGGTGCAGAATACAGTGCAAGTCCTGTGCAAAATTGTATTTAGTTGGCAATAGTTAAGAAGTAAAATTAATTTACTTTTTCCTATACAAAGTAACAGTTCCTGCTATTGGAAATATGTTGGCACCCTCGCAAAATATATACTGAAATGACAAGTATTAAAAGAAGGTGCATAAACATTACTATGCTTAAAATCCCAAATTCAATGCAGTCTGCATCTACCTATCATGATATATTTTCCTAAGAACTGTGCTAGAAAACTTCAGTTTCAAAGATGTATGTTGACTGTGGAACTTTTCTCCCCGAGCCTTCAACATCAAACCGCTCCTTTTTTCAAATTCATCAACTTATAGATAAGCCCAAAACAAGCAGACTCTTGGAGCGATAAAACAGAGAGGTGTTGCAACCGGGAGAGACATTAGTTCTAACTGCCAACAGCATACTCAGTATCAAGCAAACACACAGAAGCAGTACGTAAGTACGGCAAGAGTGCGGGGCCAGAATAAAGTCAAAAGTCAAAAAACACACCCGACCAGCACAATTAAGGTGAATCACCAATAACTATTTATTCTAACAACAATAAATAGAAAAATGCTCCAAAATATTACAACCTGGTTTCAGCAAAAGCCTTCTTCAGTGTAAACACAAGCAGAGATAAAAACACCCTACATAGTAACACTTAAATACACCAAACAAGACACACACACCCCTCCCCCCAAGGATGATCATCAGATATGTTTTATTAAAACTTTTGGGGCTAATTCTAGACAGTTTTGCCAGCTGATTAATAAACATTGGGATATTCTTTTGACAGATAAGAATTTAAGTCAACTGTTACCACTACAATGTCAATTTACATATAGAAAAGGAAAAAGTATAAAAAATTTTTTGAATCATTTTAAGAAGTTTGTGCCTATTGGTAATAACGTACAACAGTCTATGGAAGGAATACCTTTAACTGGATGTTTCCCATGTGGACACTGCTCTGCTTGCCAACATGTCATGAAAATTAAACCATTTTCTTCTGCTAACACATCTATTGTATTTAATATTAAGTGTTTTTTCCAACTGTATTTCAGAATGGGTGATTTATCTGGTTGAATGTCAGTGTTCTCCATTTTATGTATGACAAACTGCTAGACAATTTAAGATCCGTATTTCTGAACTTTTTAGTGACATTCGTTGTCAAAGAATTTGTAATGCTTTATATAGGCATGTATTGCAACATCGTACTGCTAAATTTAGATTTTCCAGCCATTGATCGTATTATGGTTAGAGGAAGCAACAAACTAGGCTGGCATAATATACTGAACAACAACAAAAAGTTTTGGATAATTAAAGTAGGGGCTTTGTTCCCTCCGGGTTTAAATGATGCTTTATAACTGTGAAAGGTGGGGGAGGGTGAGTGCGTGTCTTGTTTAGTGTATTTAAGTGTTATATGTAGGGTATTTTCATCTCTGCTTGTGTTTACACTGAAGAAGGCTTTTGCCAAAACTGATTTGTAATATTTTGGAGCATTTTTCTATTTATTGTTGTTACAATAAATAGTTACTGGTGGTTCACCTTAATTGTGCTGACCAGGTGTATTTTTTTTACTTTATTCTGGCCCTGCACTCTTGCCGTACTTGCATACTGCTGCTGTGTGTTTGCTTGAAAAAGATCCTTAAACTGATCCTTAAACCAGTTTATCTCCTTCACACACCCAATTAACAAACAAATAAATAAATACATTTGGGGAAACCTTGGTGCTCTTGTGTGATGTGATACATGTGTGCTCCTACCCAGCCTCTCTCGTACCATCTAGGCATGTACCTGTTCTTACTACACATGTATTACACAGACAGAGATGGCCTGCAACTGCTCTCCTCCTGGTCAGTATGAAATGAAGCTGTGCCATACTGGTGTGAGAGCAGGATGTCAGCACAAAATGAAGCAGTGCCGTATCAGTGTGAGAGCAGGATGTCAGCACAAAATTAAGCAGTGCCATACTGGTGTGAGAGCAGGATGTTAGAAGGAAATGAAGCAGTGCCGTATTAGTCTGAGAGCAGGATGTCAGCACAAAATGAAGCAGTGTCGTACTGGTGTGAGAGCAGGATGTCAGCACAAAATGAAGCAGTGTCATACTGGTGTGAGAGCAGGATGTCAGCACAAAATGAAGCAGTGCCGTATCAGTGTGAGAGCAGGATGTCAGCACGAAATGAAGCAGTGCCATACTGGTGTGAGAGCAGGATGTCAGAACGAAATGAAGCAGTGCCATACTGGTGTGAGAGCAGGATGTTAGAAGGAAATGAAGCAGTGCCATACTGGTGTGAGAGCAGGATGTCAGCACAAAATGAAGCAGTGCCGTATTGGTGTGAGTGCAGGATGTCAGCACAAAATGAAGCAGTGTCGTACTGGTGTGAGAGCAGGATGTCAGCACAAATTGGAACAGTGCCATATCAGTGTGAGTGCAGGATGTCAGCACGAAACGGAGAAGTGCCGTATCGGTGTGAGTGCAGGATGTCAGCACGAAATGGAGAAGTGCTATATCGGTGTGAGTGCAGGATGTCAGCACAAAATGAAGCAGTGCCATATCGGTGTGAGAGTAGAATGTCAGCACAAAATGGAGCAGTGCTGTATCGGTGTAACAGCAGGATGTCAGCACGAAATGAAGCCGTGCCATACTGGTGTGAGAATAGGATGTCAGCATGAAATGGCGCCATGCCATATCTGTGTGAGAACAGGATGTTAGCTGCTACTGGGCCTATGTTACAAGTGCAACAACTGGGAACAAACCCATCTATGCAGTGGGATGGCCCCTGTGGGGGATGTATTATGTACACTGTGAGTGGTGATGTAACATGTAAATGTTCCAGTATGTGTAGGTAGTTGCACATAGTACTGACAATATGCAGAACCGGTACCAAGTTTTTTTGTTTATATGAGAGATAGTAGTAGTGTCCCACACCATTTGACAGTTGCTGTACGCTGGTAACAGTTTAATGTGCATATGGGAATAGTTGTGCTGCCTGATGTTCAGGTTAGCAAACAAGTCACACCTCATGGCAAAATGACAAGCAATAAAAGGGCTGGTTTGGGGGGAAAAGTACTGTCTCCATCTTCTTTGTCTTCAGAAAATGAACATTTTGGGGATGAAAGTTTGCTGAACTATAATTCTAGGAATCCAGTTCATTGAACTGTTCAATAACTATTGGCATGGCACAGATGTGTAGAATATAATAACAAGGAGAAAGTTTCAAGAGTTGGATACTGAGAAGGTAAACATGGATTAATGAATGAAATGCAATAATCGAAGATGAGATGCTTTTTCCCCCATTCCCTTTAACACAGCAAAGTATTTAAAGCATGACAATTACATTTATTTGCATAATTTTGTCAATTTGATACGAAGATATACATTTTATTATTGTGCATAATACCACAAAATGGGTGAGGTTAGGTAACTAACTGGTGCACCGTAAACTTCTAGAAAACTCTGATAATTTGAATTAAGAGTTGTCCATGTACTCTTACATATGCATGTATGACACACACCAGCTGTAAGACAGCACTCACTAGGATACAGCTCGGGTGTCACATGGTGAGTAAAATTTGAAGGAAAAGCCCCCTGAGTTCAAACTCCTGCCGAGGACTGAAAAAGATATACATGTGAGCCAATGGTGGCTATCACTCCCATCTGCTGAATGCTCATTCATTCTCAGTTAGGGGCAAGATGTAGAAGGCAGGTCATCAAGGACATTGTCCTGTGCTGCAGGCTTTTGGCAAAGGCTCAGCCACAGTCCGTACCTCATGGCTGATGTACAATGACATCAATGTGGTTCACATATTACATCTGTTGTCTGCCTGCTGCCTGGATACTGGGTGTACAAAGACAAATGGAAGGTTGTATAATGAAACCCATATATTGCCAGGCTTAGATTATGGAACATTTAGAAATTTGAATTGTAATGCATGAATGCTGGAATTTCTGTTTAAATATCAAGATAGTGGTATTATAGAAATTCTCCTTTCTGTGAGATACCGTGATCTTACAAGTTACTACATACAAGTAGCAAGGGGGTGTGGAGGGTTTGGCTCAGGGGGACCCTGCTCCCCTGTAACAATGCTTTTATAGCTTTTTTGTTAGTTTGTTTCAATGTTGACTAATGGAAGAAGTGTTGTCTCCTTTTTTGATAATACTTATGAGGGCTGATTATGTAAGAATCACATTTCTGTCATTCAGCCAAGTGGATAACATCCCACAAGAAAGATCATTACTACTAACTTCTTCACCCATTCTTGACTAGCTATCTGAAACCTGGGCTGTAAATCACATCTGTATTGATGGTGATATAGGAAAACACTGTGTCCTCTATACAAGTGGGACAGCAATTACACATTTTTAAGAATAAAATGATGCTGAACTAACTATGTAAAAAGTAGAATTTAAATACTGCTGGTACACAATGTATGGCTGTATAGACTGAAAAACAAACATGGTGGCAATAAATGCAAGAACAATTTCCAGGTTGTAATAATGGTATTAACACTATGTAAAATCATGGGAGTCAAAGACATTCAAGGCTACTGAGTCTTGTGACCATTTTGCCATGTCAGTTCCCATTGCAAACTGTACCTCCCCTCACAAGTCTGAGGCAAATTTATGAATGAAATGATAATATGAACAAACTGAGAAAATAACAAAAAATGGCACAGGGCAAAGGAGGACTCAAAAAACAATTATTTAATCCTGGTAAAGTAAGCGCTTTCGTACAGGATGGTGCCTGTACTTCTTCAGACAAAAGTAAAATCAAGACAGAACACAGTCATTTAAATATATCCTCCCAAGATGCAACCCTAATTGAATTAAATCACATGATTAATTAAATAATTAATTACCTGTAAATATAATCAATCCTAAATATAAAACATTATATCAATACTAATGAAGATAGAAATGTGTGTTTTTGTGTCTTTTGGCTTTTCCTGGTTAGGGGTCGCCACAGTGGAACTCCGGTCCGCTAATGACTGGTAGTAGATTTTTACGTGCCGAGTTGCCGGCCCTGACGCACAACCTTCAACGAAGGTACGCCCATTCGTGCATGTCTCCACACAGAAGACGGTCTAGCTGAGAATCGAACAGGACAACGTCTTACTGTGAGGCGACAATGCTACCTATATATAAAATGTATACATAATATGTATTTGTGTATGAATATATAAAATACATATGTTAAAACATAAGTAAGAATGTAAGAATATATAAAAGTATTACTACTAAATAAATTAAGAAGGTAGTACTATGTTCTAAATACTTATATAATTGTAAAAAGCTATTCAAACTTCATTAAAAAATTCCCTATAATAACATAGTAACTGCTTATTTAATAAGGCTTCTAAGTTTCAATATACATGCTATAGAGCACATTTCATTAATGCCAGGGTATCTAAACGTATCACATCTAAGGTGCCACAGTAATATTTATATAATTTTTTATATTTAGCATTGGTTATATTTACAGGTAATTAATTATTTAATTAATCATGTGATTTAATTCAATTGGGGTTGCATCTTGGGAGGATGTATTTAAATGACTGTTTTCTGTCTTGATTTTACTTTTGTCTGAAGAAGTACAGGTACCATCCTGTATGAAACCGCTTACTTTACCAGGACTAAATAATTGTTTTTTTGAGTGCTCCTTTGTCCTGTGCCATTTTTTGCAAATTTATGAATATCCATCCAATTATCCAGGTCCTGTTTGAAGGAAGGTTGTGTATCACACTGCTTTGTATGTAGGGGAAGTCCATTCCAGAGATGAGGGACATGCTGAGTAACAAATCTATTTCTCCATCTTGTTTTATTGATTTGCTGAAGCAAGTTTAGACCTTGTATTCTCATATCCATGGGTCTTGTTTTGACTTTTGAAGGTACAAGAGATCTTATTAGCCATAGGTCTTTTTTTTAAACAAGAAGCGTCTTTATTAAATTATCATGTATGACATAGAACACGTTACATTTAAATAAATCAAAATAATCCACAGCGACACAATCTCAGGTGCAAACATTATACATTCCAAACCGTGCTGACACAACTGTAGCTGCAAACATTACACTTCACTTTTAACATATCCCGTCATTTAGTCAACCATTACATAGCTGATTCAGATCCTGTCTTCTTTAAAACCTTGTTCCTCCTCTGCATGTATTAATCCCACATTTCCCATTTTTCCTATGTAATTTGCTCCCATCCTTTTCTAAAAATCCAAGTTCCAGTTGTTTTACCTCTGTTACTATATTCGCTACTTCTAGTAAACTTGGTTTAGCCTTTGATTTACATTTTCTAGTAACTGCTTTTTGGCAGCTGTCATAATTAGACTCAGCGATGCCTTACTATGTCTAGGCAATTCCAATTCTGTATCATACCTCAAAAAAATAATTTCACTAGTTACTCCAATTTGCTCACTCAGCATCTCCGACAGAGCAGTCTGTAAGGAATCTTTAGAGTTTTCCAACTCATTACAGTCAAAGAAAATATGTTCCCATTTACCTCTTTCTTCTCCATCCCACCTCCAACATTTGCTGTCTACCCAAGGAAAAATTCTTTTAAGTCAGCTTGAGGTATAAAAATACCTATGTAAATACTTCCAGACAAAGATCCTAAATCTTGTAGATTTTGTTGTATATTTGGCAGACATACATATATTCCCCCATTGTTTATTTGTGAATTGCTTATCTAATCTCTCTTCCCAATCCTTTTTAACCTCCTCTGATTGATTCTTATAGCTATCATGCAATATTTTATACAGTCTACTAATTATTCCTTTCTTAACAGCAACTTATTTTCTAGATTCTATTAAAAACTCTACCAGTGCTGGTCTTTTGATTTCCCTATTTCTTTCTCTTTGCCTGTACTCTGATATCAGTCCTTGATATGGAAGGCAATCTCTAGCCTGTAGTCCAAATAAGTTCTTGGCATCTTCCCATTCTATTACCTTTCCCTCTCTAGTTATTTGCTCGAAATACCTTGGTTCCTTTGCCAGTTTTCTCCAATATATTCCAGCCCCCTCTTCTCTATTGTCTGTATTCTTAATTGCAGTCATCCCTATCAGCAGAATTTCCTTTTTCCATACCTGTGTTGGCTTAGTTCGTAGAAGACCTTCTGGTACTTTATGAATATAATATTCTGTATGACTATTGATTGTTGTTCTACTTAAAGGTCTGAATTCAAAATCCCAGTCTCTCCCTGTTACTTGAGCTTCTCCCGTTTCATCATCATCTCTTTCCACTTTAAATTATAGTTTTCTACTTGTGCACTGTATAGGAGCCTTAACTGTATTGCTCTAAAATACCCCTTCAACTCGGGTAATCCCAATATGCCCTGTTTTATTGGAAGAATGAGCTTATCCCACTTGACTCTTGCCATCTTCCCCTCCTACATAAAATCCTTCAGCTCTTTATTAATTGCTATCCACACCTTTCACTCTGGTTGATAAAAGTATGCCTGACCGCTGTATAAGGCTAAAGGGGCTAAAAACATTTTAACTGTCTTTAACATTTTACAAAGACATATATCTGGAGTATTTCTCCCTGGGTCTCCACTG
This sequence comes from Protopterus annectens, assembly GCF_019279795.1. Taxonomy (NCBI): domain Eukaryota; kingdom Metazoa; phylum Chordata; order Ceratodontiformes; family Protopteridae; genus Protopterus; species Protopterus annectens. The sequence goes on along the minus strand of NC_056732.1, from coordinate 449,785,807 downwards.
AAAATTGGCTTTATTCCAAGTCGGACTTTTCTGGTAAACAAATGTTAAATAAATAAATGTTTCCATCTTACTATCAATATCCATATAACAGACCTTCCATTTTCTCAGTTTTGGTATTATCTTTTGTTTAGTCTCTTCCCACATATCCTTAACTGCCATACCAGTATCATTTTTAATCCATACTCCTAAATACATCATTTTATTATGTCCCCATAAATAAGGATATTGCTGAACCAATTCGTATTTGGGTACATTATTTATCATTATTGGTTTTGTTTTAGCTTCATTAATTTTGTATTCAAAAATGTTTGAAACTGTCTCAATATGTTCCACGGCACTGCACTGTCCCTTTCTCGTTTTGTCAGGTGTAAAATGATGTCATACGCAAATAGAGCCAGCTTTTCTTGACTACCACACCAATTATATCTTTGAATTTCTGAGTCCCTTATTTTCTTTGGCAGTGGTTCAAAGTATAATGCAAATAACAAAGGGGAGAGAGGATACCCCTGCCTGGTTCCTCTACTCAAGCAGAAATCATTAGAGAGGACCCCCCACTTTAATTTTCACCTCAGATCTTTTATATAACCTCCTAATCAACCTTATAATTCTATCAGGGAATGCAAATGCTTCCATTGCTCTGCTAATAAAATCCCAGTTTACTCTGTCATGCTATCTCTGTATCAAGACCCACCAGCAACAGTGGTATTTTCTTATATTCTGCTTCTCTCTGGATCATCACTATTCTGTTTATGTTATCAAATGTTTGTCTCCCCTCCACAAAACCACACTGATCCATACCTATCAATTTTGGTATCACTTTTGCCATTCTTTTAGCCATTAAAGGGATAAACACTTTATAATCATGGTTTAGTATTGAAATGGGCCTGTACAAAGCCGGATCTGATGGATCTTTACCCTCTTTAGGTATTACAGTTACCACTGCTTTCTTCCAGTATGTTGGTACTTCTCCTCCACTTAAAATACTGTTAAATAAAGCCTTCCAGATCTTTATCAGTTTTTTCCCTCCTAGCTTCCAAACCTCCACAGGAATACCATCTATTCCTGGGGACTTTCCGGTAGACTGGTTATACATCACCATGTTTATCTCATCTACTCCTAACCTGTCATCTCCTCTCCCTCTAGCCTTGGCATATTTAATTCTTCCATAAACATTTCCATTTGTACCTTTTCTTGATTTCCATATTTCTCTGCTTTATACAGATTTTCATAGAATTTCAGAAATATTTCTAATACTTCTACAGGATCCCTTGTTATAAGCTCCTTAAGCTTGGTGACAGCCCCTTTTCTGCCTCCTGTTGCCTGAGTCATTGTGCTAAAAGTTTTTGTGCTTTAGGGTTGTTATCAAAAAAAAAAAAACATTGCTTAATAGCAGTCTTTCTAAACTCATGCATATTATTGAGGTAATCCCTTATTTTCTGTTTAGCATTCTGTCATTGCCCATCTTCTTGTTCTGCGAGATTCCCCCTATTTTGCAATATTTTAATATCTGTCAGTCCATCTAAATAATTCTTGTTACTTCTTAACCATATCCATATCTCCCTTTCTTTTATTTCCACCCTATTTTTAAATTCCACCTTAATTTTATCCCACTCCCTACCTCTATTTTCAGAAGTTTAGATCTTGTCTAATAGCTTCTGAATCATTTCTACTACCCACTCCTTAAATTCCTCTCTTTTGAACAGGCAGGTGGGAAAGTGCCAGTGTCTCATTTTTATTTCATTACCCTGTGTTTTTATTTCAGTTATTATTGGCACATAATCTGAAATAGTTATTAGATGCATATCAAGACTTTCAATTAAATGCACATGTTCCTGTGAAATGTAAACTCTGTCTAGCCTAGCCCAGTTTTTGTATCTTGGGGAATAATATGTAAATTCACTCTGAATTCCTAGTACTGAATTCATATTTCCATAAATTTCTTTAAATATATACCCTCCTTTGTTGCATTTCCCTTTCTGGTCCCCCAGACACATCTTCACTTTTGCAAATCAAATTCCAGTCCCCACCTATAAGTAATATTCCTTGCTGAAAGCTGATCATTTTCCCCAGAATTTTCTTTAGCTGCATTATAGCAGTTTTCAGTGGAATATAAATATATGCCAATGTAATCCTCCTCCCTTGCCAGTAGCACCTTAGTACTACAAATATACCATTATTGTCTATCACTATTGGAGCACCTCTTGCAATTAATATAAGTACGTCTCTCTTCCTTTGCTGCAGGTATTCTGCTGAATAATCATCCTGAAAACCTTTATCAAATTCACATGTTCAGTTCTTTCCACTTGTGCCTCCTGTAGCATAGCTATTTGCACTCTACATTTTTAATAAAGTTCAGTACTCTTTCTTTTTTGTATGTATCTGTGAGACCATTAACATTTACGGACATATGTTTTTTAAAAACATTTAAAGACATTTGTGACACCCGTGCACTGGTCCAGCAATCAAGGAGCCTCAAGTCTCACCACTAACACCAGTGAGGGGCGTCCATATAGGGAAAGGATAATAAATACACACACACAGTTAAGCACAGTTTCCCTTAAGAGCACACACAGATCACAGTCAGTCTGGGGCTGGTTTCTTCCTTTCTCTCCAGATCCCCAATAAGACTCCCCACTGGGACAGCTATAATGTCCAGATCTCAGCCTAATGGGCAAGCTAAAACCCCCAGCACCCTCTCTGTTCACCCAGCGCTTCATGTCCCTGCTCAAGTAGCTGACACACACACACACACACTTTGAGATAAGAGTTATATACGACCACACAGACACTCCTGGGGAAGGCTGGCACAGGTTCACCATCTGTGCCCCTTTTTACTTAGACTGTACGGTAGTACCACTTGGCACCACCCACTAATATTTATCAGCTACCAAAAGGCCCTTATGAAAGGATGTCCAATTATACTGTGCAATATTATTATCCAAATCTAAGTGCAACTGAACAGTCAAGGCTTATTGGAGTGGCTTGGCCAGTATCACTATATACATGCAATGTACTCTAGAGCTTAAATTATCTCTACACAAAATAGCCACAGTTGAAAGGTTTAAAAATATTTAATAATAAAAACACAAGACAATACTTCTTACTACACAGTGCTAGTCAAGAGTTCTTAGATCACAGAGAAATACTTAAAATAATACAGAAGAAAAGTTGTGACATCAGTACAGAAAAAAACAACTCTAATATTCCTAGTTCCTAGCTATATCTAAGAGAAAACACAGTTCTAAAATAAACTTACATATAGAGTAAGACAGTGCTAGTGATGTTGGATGTTCTGAAGACCAATGCTAAATGCTCTCTGATTCTCACTGATTCATTTCATATTACATAATTTCTTGCTGGTTCCCAGGCTAACAGAAAAACTCAGAGGTTAATAGCCTTTTTGATCTTGTAGCTGGTCAGGAAGCCAGAGCAACAAAAGAAATTATAAAGATACGCTGTAGGTGGATTGGAGACACTAAATTGGCTCTAGGTGTGAGTGTGTGCCTTCTGTGGAAGGTTGGGTGCTGGGCTGGCAACTCGACACCGTAAAACCCCACTGCCAATCATGAGCAGACAGGTGATCTGCTGTGGCGACCCCTAACCGGGAAAAGCTGAAAGAAGAAGAAGATACATGCAAATTCTAGCAATTAACTCTGGTCTCAAAACAATAGCCAGAATTCCTTTATCCAGACATCTCTGCTCTGAGCCCTGAGATCAAAGACAGTCATAAAATGCTTGACTTATCAGCTTTCTTACAGCAGAGTGCACTGTTGTTACATTTTTTGCAGTTCAACATCCAATACAGTCCTTTCACATTTAAGAGAACAAGCCTGTGGCTTATATTAATATTTACAAACGACAGAGTTATCGACAAATTCTATCTAGCTAGGCTGGCCGTCTTCAACTATCTTCACAACATTATAGAAAGAATCATATTCTTGAGGGATTATTACTTCCATGTTTTATACATAGCAGATTCTTTGTTAAATGTCTAGTTCTAGCTTTTGTGTTACATACATGTTTGGCAGGTTAATCTTTTATACAATTGTTTTTTGTCATCTCCATTTAAGCCTATGTCACATCTTGCAGAACTTTTTGTTTCATTGAAAACACTCAAATACAAATACACACACATACCCCATAAAACCTACTAACTTAATAATAGCACATAAAACCATGTACATCTTCAAATATTGAAGTTTTACCCCTTAATAGGAACAAAGGTTCCAAACCGACAACCACACACACAGACTCAAGCTAAACAGAAAGAAAGAAAGATTATCCATGCTGAGAAGTGTGGTCGAGCCTGTGATTTTATTAAATGTTTTCTGGTTTTGCCTTATCTTTATAACTCTTCCAACTGGGAAAACACTTGAATGCTTTCAGAAAGCATTTTCACCAAGCCATTTCTCTTTATCAGACTGTCTGCTAGTGACAAGAGAACCAGATACAGGAGTGTTTACTAGAAAAAGACCTTATAATATTCAATATCCTTTTTCACTTACTTGCTGTTAAAACTTGTTACTATATAATGCTAATGGCCTTAAGCCATTTATTCCCGTTTGCAAGAATGTGAAAAAGCACACAAATTTTAATTTTGTCATGCTCTTTTAACCAAAACCCTACCCTTTTTTACACTGTAGTGCCTTCATTTCTTAAAACCGAATAAGGAGAAAGAGAGAAGAAAGGAGAAAGAAACAAAAAAGAATAATCAGAAGCACCTGTATCTCCAATACACTTAAAAGTAACTGAAAAAAACTTTACTTAATAAAATGCAGTGAAAATCGTGCACTAAAGTAATATTGTTAAGAAAAAAAATTGTTTTACTTACAGTAACCATCTCCTTCCTCTTACCCTCTTCTGAGTATTTTTCTGAACATTAATGACATGAAATAGTACATTTGCTTTAGAGCCCGTACAGGTTTAATAAAGTTCAAACAATTCCAATATTTCCTGATTTTCTTGTTCTGTCCTATTTCACAAATCTATTACTTTGTAATCCCACATTTGTCAATTTCCAAGTTACTGATTTTAATCTCCAAACATTAGTGACATGAAGTAGGGCATATGCTTTTAGAGTCCCCTACAAGTTTAAGAGAGTCCAATATTTCCATATTCTCTTGTTCTATTTCTGTTCATCTCCGTCTCCCAAACCCTTTCTCTGCTTCCTCTCTAGTGCACTCTTGATTCTTCTAGTCAGCTCCTGTGCTTGTTTTCCTGTCTCAAGCATTTTCCGTTGAAACACTGAGAAAGGTTTCACTGGCACAGTCTCTCTGTCGTCTTTATTACAAGAAGAACAAGAAGCAGAATCCCCTTCTGTTTCACAACTCACTTTTTGTTGGACAAATGTTTGTATTTCTTCCTTAGCATGTACTTCATCAAAACATTTTGTGTTCCTCCAGGGAAAAATATTTTGAAGATAGCTGGGTACAGCAGTTTGAATCTCACACCTGCCGATCAAAATTCCCTTAATAATGGAATACATTTATTCCTCTTCTGCCTGGTGTACAATGAGTAGTCATTCTTCACAAACACTCTGCTGTCTTCCAGTTTTAGTACTTTCGTCCTTCTGCCACAGTTTTGTCAGAATCAACTCCTTCTGCTGGTAAGATTGCATTTTTACTATTAAATGTGTAGGTTATTTTCTCATAGACAGGTTTGGAGTGTACACATGATGCGCCCTTTCAATTACCAATTCCTGTTGTGGAATACCAGTCTAGTTGCTTATTTGTGCTTTCATTAAATTAATACATTTTGCTCCTTCCAGCTTCTTGGGTACAGCAAAAAAATCTCAGGTTTTGTCTACATGCTCCGTCCTCAAATTCTATTATTTTTTGCAACATCTGTTCTTGTGCAGTCTCATATTCAGCCAGCCTTTTCTTCATTTCATCCTCTGAGTTTGCAGTTTTATCTCATCTGAGTATCTGTTTAAAGCTTCTTCCATTTTTTTCCAGCCTTTTTTGTTTGAGTTGATATACTCCATTAGTGTTTCATTTATTTTAGTAAGGTCTGTATGCAATTGCTTTATACTTTCCTCTAGGTTATTGGAAGTCATGTCTGGAGCTTGTACTTCTTTTTGCTGAACAGCTGCAGTACTTTTCCCAGTCAGTGTTTTTTCATCGCCTTTTGTAGCTGATTTTCCTTCAGGTTCTCTGTATTTCTTTTTCCTGGCATCCAGGCAGTGCACTTACTAGTTAATTACTTAAATCTACTCAGAAATCCAGGTCCACTAGCTTTCTCTGCTAAGTTTCTGTTTTCACACTTGGAGAGCAAGAATTAAGCTGTTACTCAATGTGCCACCATCTTGGAAGTCCCTGTTAGCCATAGGTCTTGAGTTTTAGCCTGTAGGTGAGAGAAGTACATATCAAACAAAGGTGGTCCCAGCAGTGAGCTCTGCAGGACACCAGTGGTAACCTTCATGATTGTGGCACTGCTTCTGCTAACCACACTATGAGGGCTCTTTTAGCCAATTTGATACCCATCTTACCTCACATGGACTACGTGTAACTCATTTAGTTTGTTAATTATGCTGGCATGGGGTTGGTGCCAAATACTTTGACCAAATCAAGGTATGCTATGTGCACAGTGTGAGCACTGTCAAACGCTTGTGTTAACCTTTTTGAAGAAGTCTACCAAGTTCATTAAACTGGATCTACCATTAACAAAACCAAATTGCTGCAGATCTAGCATGATGACATTTTTAAAGTATATGTTAATCAAGTCTGTTATAATGTGTTCTGTGGCCTTACAAATGAGACCTATCAAACTGATAGACTTATAGTTTACAGGGCCAGTAGTCTGGCTATCATCCTGGACTGGCAACACAAGTGCTGTACTTCCAGGACTAAGCCTGTAACCAGGCTCAAGTTAAAATAAATGTTCACAGAAACAAAGACATTCCCTGTTTTCTCCACATACAGAATAACTTATGAAATAAGACTATGCTTGCTTTTTTTTCCAGACTCCTGTCCGGGTGTTCCCTCACTTTTCTTTTCTCAAATCAAGAAATCTCATATATTCCTGACACCACTACTGTTAATGAACACCACCTCCAGATAACCGGTGAAGAAGCCTCTACCACCCAAAATACCTTTCAGTCTGCCTGCTGTCTTATCAAAAGGAAGACTCAGTGTATGTTAATTAAACTAAAATATTTAAGTATTCTACTATAATTTACCTTTAACTTGAGTGTTTTTCTTGCCTTCCACTTGAAAGCAGCCGACCACAGCCCGCCTCCACCCCATCCCTCACTAGGTTCCTTTTTTCCCCATTAATCTCTTCCACTTGCCCATGTAGACTCCCCTCAGTGAAGTAGGTATCCCTGTAGTTTCTCCTGCTGCAACTAGGTGGTGCTGCATACTTGCTTTTAGCCCTACTCATACATTTTTACTACAGTTTTCTTTTGGATTTCTTATATACTAGACCCTTATAGTTCCCTTACCCTGTTAACCTGTCCTTTATTGCCTATTCCACACATGCACAGATCATTGTACTTTTTTCTTTTCATTTAGTAAGGTAAGCGAGCTTGTCTACCCTACCTTTTCCTGTAGCCATTACTATAGTTTCTGATTGTTAATAGTAGCTCCTACATCCTTTGGCTCTTCCCGCTCCATTCGCCCTGTGGGCTCACTCCACTCCCCTACCCCCAATTCCCACCCACCCCAGTGCAGTTTTATATTTTTTCAACCACACCCCTTCACCTCATCATCCTAATAGTGACTTCTGCTAATTAAGTGCCCCACCTCCACTTCCTACTACTCCTTAAAGCAACCTTACACATTATATGTCCTCTCCCTACCCTCTCCACTCTACTCATCCTTTTGATAACTTTATACAGCTCTCTCTTCTACTACCACCTCTATATTAGCCTATAGTATACTATTACCCTCAACTTACTCTACCTCTTATCCTACTCTTCCTAATGGCCTCAATACAAAAGACTAAATACACAAACCTATTACTCTTAACCACTATTCTAGCTTCTCTAACCATACCCTATACTCTTAGCACTATGAACATTATTCACTTACTGAACACCACCCCTACCAACAAACTCAATCAGTTTCTCATGCAAACTCCATCAACCACATAAACATAACCTCCACTTCTATCTATATACTTCCAAAGTTTCATAGATCTACCCATGTTATTTACTTCCAAGACAAGAAAACTCAAAATAACTATAACAGAATTCTAAAGATTATACAAAGACCTCTGCAACACTCCCTCTTAGATGGTGATATTCATTGAAACCCTGGCCCCAATAATATAATTACCACTGACCCGCACAATCAATCTTCTCATACAACCTTTACCCCAACAAGGTCTTCTAACACTCTCCTGATAGCCCACCTCAACATCCATAGCATTAACAATAAAATCACCCACCTTCATGCACTCTTAGAAGTGCACTCATTCAATATCCTGTGTATTACAGAAACATGGCTAAAGCCTTCAACTCAGGACCAGGAAATTACCCCTCCTGGATATAATATCCTAAGATGTGACCGCAAAAACAAAAAGGGTGGGGGTGCAGCCATTCTCTATAAAACAGAACTTCAAGTTACATCCTTCAGTGTGTATCTACCTTCAAATACTAATGCAGAAACCATTACTGCTAAACTTCAAAATAACAACTGTAAATCTATTTACATAATTTGCTCCTATCTTCCCCCCGGAAGTAACATCAATACTCTTGAAAACATCCTCAGTTGTCTCTCTACACACCTACCTCAGGAAACCATAGTACTAGGTGACTTTAATATAGACTGGGCTACCTGTAGCTCCCCTAACCCTATCACCCACATAATTCTATACGGATTTTCCCAAATAATAAACACCCCTACTAGAATCCTTAAACCAGGCAGTAAGGAAACCACCCTAGACTGGATCCTTATAAACAGCCATCCTGACACATATAAACCAGGTACCCTTCCAGATGACATCAGTGACCACACTCTAACCTACATAAATAAACAAAAAACCCATAGCCCAAATTCTAATATTTTCAAAACCTCACGCTCTAAAAAACACTTTTATCTAGAGATCTTCCAAAATGAACTTAAGGCATGTGACTGGTCACCACTACATCATCTTCAACTTGATGAAGCTGTGTCCTACTTTAAAACAAAATTCCTACAAATTCCAGAATACCATGCCCCAGCTCGCTGTACCCGTATAAGGACCAAAATTGCCCCGTTGCTCACGAAAGAAACTAGACAAAAGATCCTCCTACGTAATAAAATCTGGGCCAAATGGATAGCCTCTAAAAACCTATCAGACCACTTCTACTTTAAACAGTTAAGAAATGCCACCAAAAAAGCAATTCTGCTCGACAAACAAAACTTTTACCTTCACCTCCAACAAACCCACCAGCAAAAACCTCAAAACTTCTGGTCAGACATTAACAAACTACTTCAGCCAGGGTACTCTAAAACTCCTCCCCCATCAGGTATCAGCCATAATAACTCTAAGCAAATTGCTGATGCCTTCAACAATTACTGAAGCCATTCAAACTCTAGCTAATTCACTACCCCCTGTCAGCACTAGCCCATTAAACACCACAAATAGCCCAGTCCCTTCTTTTCATATACAACCAGTACCTACATCCCTCATTTGCACCCTCCTTCAAAAACTCAAACCATGCACCCTTTCAGCTGACTATTTTCCAGCTGAATACCTTCAAATAGCAGCTAAAGCCATTGCCTACCCCATTCCATCCTTATAACATAAGTTTGCAGATGATTGTAAGCAGAAGTCGACATTAAGTCCCCCTGTGACATACATGCACTCAGGGGCTTACACTTGTCAATAGTTGGTGGCACGAAACACGGCTCAAGCTCAATGCCAGAAAGTGCAACACTATAGCATTTGCTAAGCAACCCCTAGCTCTAGCTTACAGTATAGATAACACGATACTTTAAAACGAAAAGGTTGTGAGAGATCTGGGCACTTCAGTGGACAGCTCCCTTACATTTGACCACCATGTTACAACAGTGGTTAGCACAAAGGTACTTCTTCCAGATCAAAAGAAGTCCTCACCTCCTTGTACTCTGCATTGATTAGAAACATCACCGAGTACACCACCACTTTGGGAAGTACCTTACTAAGCATATTAAGCAATTGGAAAAATCCCATAGGTTTGTAACTAAAAAGATGTAGCACCTAAAAGATCTGAACTACAAAGAAAGACTGCAGGCTTATCCCTACAGTCAATTTCATATAGATTCCTCAGGGGTGACCTCTGTCTTGCTTATAGGACACTTTCTTATAAGGGATCCAGGAACTCTTATTCCTCAGTAAGTCATACAGTCCAACTAACCCTAGGGCTATAGATCTAAATCTACTCCAGCATATAAGTAAGACAAAGAGAAGGGAGACGTTTGTCATGCAGCACCTACCCCTTCCTGAAACAAACTGCCTGTTCAAGTTAGGTAGTGTAATACATTGTCTGCCTTTGAAAAGGAGCTGGAAGACTGGATGGGTGTTCATAAATTCACTCCTGGTATGACCAGCCTGGCCCTCCTGGAAAACTGAGGCAAGGCAAAATTGGCTTGAAGCTCAGTTCCCTTGTAACTCCTACGATCCAGTAATATTAGCAATAATGCACAGATTAAGTGAAACTGCAGGAGTGACATAATAAAGGGGTACCAATACAACCTTCATACTTGGTTTTGAAGGTGGCAGTTTGAGGGAGGCACCCCTTATATGGGATGGAAGTTGGTTCTACTGAGTTAACAGACATATGCTAGCGACATTGCCACCAAATGTTTTTTCCCCATTTCATTTGGGAACTGTTTTTCAAATCTTTAAGTCCTTAGCTGGGATGCACCAGGACAACACAAAAGTGAGGACTGGGTAATGGTGACTGTCTAGCATTTATAGGTTAAGGTGAAGTGGATGTATTTAACTTCATTCTTATATATTATCTAATTCAGATCATTTTAAATAGTGTTTCCTAAGTATTTCCAGTAATGCGCTTTCATTACCTCCTGTAGTCCCTTTTACAGTTATGCTGCTATTGGAAACATTTACGCTAGACGTATTGTTTTCAAACAGGGCTAGTTTAGTTTTCCTTAAGAATAAGGCTGCTTTGTCTGATACACAGCAAAAGCTCATTAAGGAAGTATGCATATCAGATATAGGATGTGTGATGTTATCACTGTGGATAAGGCTGCATTCACCTCTGTACTGGATTAGTGTAACTCTTTTTGTATGCTGATACACTTCACAGGTGAAAATGGTACACAGTAGATACTTTAATACTGATGCTTATACCTTATTGATGTTGGTGGTAAAATTGCTTGACAATGCATTTTGCTAGGTGAGTGCCTGTGATCAGTCTTTTGATCAGGATTTAGGACTGGTTGGCTCTGACCTGGGAATTCAGAAAGAACCCTGCTGCTCACGGTAAGAGCTACAGCCACAAGGGGTTATTTACACAGTGCATAAAAATGTGATTTAGATAAACACTAGCTACAATGAAGAACAATCTCATTATTGGGTAATGTGCATGTTTATGAATCATTCTTTACTACTGCAAGTGCAAATTAGTACTTTCCTGTTACAGTTAATGTTGGCAGACCATGCATCATGTTGACACGAGCATTCCCCCCAATTCACTGTCCCACAAACACACACACATTCAAACATACACACTGACATACATCTAACCTTTCCTTGAGTTGACAGAACCTGCCTGATTTATTTTATCCCTGCCCTTATAAATCACAGATCCATACAGTCAGTCAATAATACCAGACAGTATAGAGTTTCATTCTCCTTAGTGTTTGTAAAGTGGATGCTGATGCTAGAACTGTTGCTCTATTAACTTCTTAAGTGAGCCATAGTAATTGTTTAAATATTCTCCCTGGTGTTGACTAGTGTTCCTCCCAGTTGTGTACTGAAACCTTCCCACACCCCAACACCCCCACTCTTCTCAACTGTCTGATCACACTTTGATGTCCATGGCCTCAGAAAAGAGAGAAAAACACTACAGTACTAAATATTATATGGAGGTGATAACATTAAAGCAGAGGAAGCTAGCTTATTCCTAGAGTTGAAGGAAAAATGTGAATCAGTCAATCCTGGCTAGGTTCGTTATACAAGCCCATATCTGCTTGATGGCGGTCATCCTTACAAGGATGTTTTAAGCATTAATCTTATCAAAATCTTTGAAATTCCATTAGTCAGCATTAAAGTGATGACCGGTGTCCTTACAAGGACTTTGAATTGTTGCGAATTATAATTTAAGTTAGGACCAAGCCAGTTAAGAAAATTTGTCATTATAAGGATGTGTTGTAGCTGTATTTCAGTGATCCCTTCATTCCTTGGAAGTAGAAGAAGGTAGATCAAGAAAGACTCTGGAGATCCAGGAAACAACCTGATAAAGAAAAACTGGTTACCTGGTTGTCATGTCTCCATGGAGACAATTTGATAAAGAGAAACTGGCTACAGTCTGGTGGAGAGTGATTGGCTGAAGAAAAAAAAACTGAGAAGAGAAATTGGCTAGGAAATAATGTTCTCTGAAAGCATTCAGGGGTTTTCCCAGCTGGGATAGCTATAAAGAAAAGACAAAACCAATTAGCACTTAGTAGAAGCATAGGCGTCTTAGCATGTTTAATCTTTCTTTTAGCTTAACTCAAGTCTGTGAGTATGTCTGTCAGTTTGGGACTTTTGTTCCTATTAGGAGGGTAAAACTGTAGTATCTGAAGTAGTACATAGTTTCATGCGTTAGTATTAAGCTAATAGGTTTCGGGGGGTATTGGGGGTGTGTTTTGGCATTCAATAAAGCAAAAAAAAGTTTTGTATGATGTGACATAGGCTCAAATGGATATGACAAGAAACAACTGTATAAAAGTTCAGCCTGTCAAACAGTGTATGCATATAACACAAAAGCTGGAAATAGACATTTAACAAAAAAGATGTTATGCATAACAGGTAGGAATAATAACTTTTAATGCAATGATGCAGTCTGTAATGTTTTAAATGTCAACAGTCTCACAGATAAATCAAAAAAGAAAGAGTAGTGAACTATATTTAAAAAAATGTAGACTGCAAATAGTTATGTTACAGGAGACACACCAGAAAGAAGTGAAAATGTGAATTTAATAAAAAAGGTTCTCATTATGGTTATTCAGAGGAATACCTGAGAAAAAGGAAAGGAGGAGTACTTATATTAATTGCAAGAGGAGTTCCAATAGTGATAGAAGAGGATAAAAATGATTTATAATGGCAGATTTGCGGTACTAATGGGCAGCAGAACCAGGCAGGGGTATCCTCTTTCCCCTTTGTTATTGGCATTATACTTAGAACCACTAGCAAAGAAAATAAGGGACTCAAGGATATAATTGGCATGGTAGTCAAGAAAAGCTGGCTGTATTTGCAGGTGATATTATTTTATACCTGACAAAACCAGAAAGGGACACTACAGTGCTGTGGAACATTTTGAGACAGTTTCAAATCATTTTGGGATACAAAATTAATGAAGATAAAACAAAAGCAATAGTGGTAAATTATGTACCCACACACAAATTGGTTCAGCAATATCCGTTTTTATGGAGACATGATAAAAAGAAGTACTTAGGAGTATGGATTAAAAATTATTTGGGTGTGGCAGATAAGGATATGTGGTAAGAGACTAAATAAAAGATAATACAAAAACTGAGAAATCGGGAGCTCTGTTACATGGATATGGACAGTAAGGTGCAAGCCGTTAAAATGTATTTGTCCCTTTAGTCTTATACACAGGTCAAGCATATTTTTATCAACCAGAGGAGAAGCTGTGGATAGCAATTAATAAAGAGCTGAAGGATTTTATCTGTGAGGGAAAGACAGCAAGAGTCAAGTAGAATAAGCTGACTTTTCCAAAAGAACAAGGTGGATTGGAATTACACGATTTGAAGGGGTATTTTTAAGGCTCCTATACATAGCACAAGCAGAAACCTATAATTGAAAGTAGAAATGGATGATGATGCTGAAACAGGGGGAGCTCAAGAAACAAGGAGAGACTGGACTTTTGGATGCAGACCTTTAAGGAGAATAGCAGTAATCATACAGAACATTATATTCATAAATTAGCCAAAAGTATTATAAGAACTAAGACAACAAAGAAACGGAGAAAGGAGATTCTGCGGATAGGGATGACTGCAATTATTGATACAGAAAATGGGCAAAGGAACCAAGGTATTGGGTGCAAATAATTACACAGGGAGATGTAACAGAATGGGAATATGCCAAGAATTTATTTGGACTGGAGGTTAGAGACTGCTTTCCCTGTCAAGTACTGATATCAGAGTACAGGCAAAGAGAAAGAAATGGGTGGGGACCCAAATGAAAGACCAGCACTGGTAGAGTTTTTAGTAGAATCTAGAACATAAACTGCTGTTAAAAAGGGAATAATTAATAGAGCGTATAAAATATTGCATGATAACTATAAGAATCAATCAGAGGACATTAGAAAGGATTAGGAAAACAGACTGGATAAGTAATTCACAAAGAAACAATGCAAGGTATATGTATGTCTCCCAAATATACATCAAAATCTAGAAGATTTAGGATTTTTGCTTGAAAATGTTTGTATAGATATTTTTACACCTGAAGTAGACTCCAGTTAATTTTTTCCTTGGGTAGACAGCAAATGCTGGAGGTGTGATGCGGAAGAAAGAGGTAACTAGGAGCATATTTTCTGGGAGTGTAATGCATTGGCAGACTTTAAAGATTCCCAGCAGACTACTCTATCAGAGATACTGGGTGAGCAAACTGATGTTTGAGGGAAATTACTTTTTTAAGCTACAACACAGAATCAGAACTGCCTAGATATAGTAAGGCCTTGCTAAGTCTAATTATGGTGGCTGCCAAAAAAGCATTTACTAGAAAATGGAAATCAAAGTCTAAACCAACTTTACCAGAAGTAGTGACTACAGTAACAGAGGTAAAACAACTGGAATTGGGAGCTTTAGGAAAGGGTAGAAGCAAACTGCACAGAAAAAATGGGAATTGTGGGAACAATACATACAGACAAGGAATGAGGTTTAAAAGAAGGAAGGATTTAAATGAGCTATGTAATGTTCGTCTGAAGATGATTGGGTAGATTATAAGCTATGTATAATGTTTGCAATTAAAAATATATCAATATGGTTTGTAATGTATAATGCTTACAACTAAGATTATGCCAATATGGTTTGTTTTAATTTATATAAATGTATGATTGCCTATGTCATAAGTGATAATTTAATAAAGATATTTCTTATTTAAAAAAATAGACTCACCAAAATAGCAGTGTTTGCTTACATCCTGCTTCCCTCTTGATCATTATTATTCTATTAGTGTCGCAAAATAATTGCCTGTCCTCCACAAACCACACCAATCCATATCTATCAATTTTGGCAAAACCTTTGTCTTTCTCTTATCTAGAACAGAGATATATACTTTATAATCATGATTTAAAATTGAAACTGGTCTATATGAAGCAGTCTGAAGGGTGTTTTTACTGTTTCCTTAATACAGTCACCACAGCCTTTTTCCAAGATACTGGTACTGTCCCTCATTATAAAATAGCGTTAAATAAAACCTCCCAGATCTTTATCATTTTTCTCCTAATTTCCAAACTTCCACAGGAATACCATCCATTCCTGGAAGATTCCTTGTTGACTGACTATATGACAACATTTTCTATCTTATCCCTTCCTATCTTGGCTATTAATTCTTGAGACTCATGTTCTTCTAACACTGGCAGAGTTAATTCTTCCACAAATATTTCCATACACACCTTTTGTTGCCTTCCCCATTCAGTTGTTTTTTCCCCTCCATTTGATCAGAATTTCCAAAATATCTATAATACATCTGTAGGATCTGTGGTTAGTTTTCTCATCATTGGCTCCCTAAGTCTGGCAACAACCCTTTCTATTTCTGCTGCCTAAATCTTTATGCTAAGAGTTTTTGTGCTATGGAGATATCATCACAAAATACTCACTTAACAGCAACCTTTCTAAACTCAAGCATCTTATCCAAATACTCCCTTATTTTCCCTTTAGCACTCATCAATTGTTCTTCTTCTTGCTCTGTGAGATTCCCCTTCTTCTAGAATTATTTAACCTTTTATAACCCCTCTAAATAATTCCCATTTCTTCTTTTCCATATCCCTTTTTCTCTTATTTCTACCATACTTTTAAACTCCATTTTTATTTGATCCCACTCCCTACATATCCCTTCTGAAGTAATGTCTGTCTTCCCTAATAACTCTCTAATCAATTTTACCATCCAAATCCTTAAATTCCACTCTTTTAACAAATAAACAAGGAAGTGCCAGTGTCTCGTGTTTACTTCATTACCCTACATCTTTATCTTAGCCTATACTGGTGCATGATCTGATACAGTTATTGGATGTCTTCAAAGCTTTTAATTAATTAATTACCCATGCTCCTGTGGAATGTAATTTCTGTTCAGTCTAGCCCAGGTTTTGTACCTTGGGAAATATGTAAATTCTACCTGAGCTCTCACCAATGCATTCACGTCTTCCATTCCAAATACATTTCTTTAGAAATGTACCTACTTTTGTTACATTTCCCTTACAAGGTCCCCTGATACATCCCTGGTGTTATACATCAGTTTTTTGTCCCCACCCATAGGTTCATAGGTTGGTACTAGGCTATCGGCCCGAGGGCCTATGCAAGCCTAGCCATAACAATTCCCTGGATATTTCTTCCCACAATATTTACTTCTCTAGACCCCTGTCTATCAGGGCAACTGACATGATCCCCGGGGTGAATTTCCTATCCAATCATCAAGGTTCCTTTTGAAGAGGGCCAATGAGGCGCTCTGCTTGACATGTATGGCCAGTCTATTCCAGAGTACGGGGAGTCTCTGGGTCAGGAATCTATCCCACCAGCATGTTTTGTTCATTGTGATGACAAGGTTTAGATCCCTGGAGTGTGTGGCTCTGAGGGATTGGGATTTCTTTAAGTGGAGCATGTCCAACAGCTCAGGATTTGACATGGCCTTGTATGTTAAGCAGAGATCGCTTTGAGTAGACGATATGCCACAGAGTATAGCTGGAGTTTGTTTAGACGGTCAGCATATGGCATCTGCTTTAGGCCTGTGATTCTTTTACTGAGGTATTGCTGTGGCCTTTCCAGCTGTTGCAGATGTCTTGTGAGGTACATACCAAACAGGGCATTATACTCTATAATGGGTCTAATGAGGGATGAGTACAGTGGGACAATGACCTCCTTTTTTCTAGATGAAAAGCCCTTACTGATAAGGTGTGCCACATAGAAGATTTCCTGACTGTTGTGGTGATGTGGTTATCGAAAGTGAGACCACTGTCCACCTGTGTCCCTAACTCTCTCATCACACTTTCGATGTTTAGTGTCCTGCCACCTATGTGGTAATTCATGGGTACATGTTTTTTTCCAAAGGGGATAACTATACATTTCTTGGCATTAAGCTTGAGCCCATGGCTCTGGCACCAGGCATCTGTTTCTGTAAAGCCCTTTTGTAGAATATCCACATCATTTGGGGATTCAATAATGGCTCCCAGTTTGCAGTCATCTGCGAACTTTGTTAGCCAGAGTCCCTTAGTGTTGGCGTGTACTTCAGAGACGTAGATGCCAAACAAGAGTGGTCCCAGGACTGAACCCTGAGGTACTCCACTTGTCACTTGTCTGGAGCTGGATTTGGAGTTGGCTACTTTTACAGTCTGGGTTCTGTCAGTAAGCCAGCTGGCAACCCATCGAGTGACGTAGGGATTTATGCCCAGCTTAGTAAGTTTATCTATGATTCCAGAGTGGGGGATGGTGTTGAAGGGCTTGGCAAGGTCCAGATAGGCTGTGTAGACCGCCTTACCCTCGTTCACAGCTCTGGAGACTGATTCAAAGAAGTCAGTCAGATTCAGGAGACAAGATTGGCCCTTCACAAACCCAAACTGGGTGGGGTCCAGTGTTTGAAGGTTGCCAATGTCTTTGTTTATAAGTTCCATGATAATGTGTTCCATGCCCTTGCAGATCAGGCTTGTCAGACTGATGGGACGGTAGTTCCCGGGACCCAAGGTGGATCCTCCCTTGTGGAGTGGGATAACTGTAGCTGTGCGCCACTCAGTGGGCATGAAGCCTGAGGTGAGGCTATGATTAAACATGACACTTAGGTGAGGTGCCAGTTCATTTTGTAGTTCATGTAGTACACAGCCTGGGATGTCATCTGGTCCCATGGATGCTGTATTCTTAGCTTTGGAGAGTGCGGTTTCTACCCGTGTGGCACTGATTACCGGAATTTGGCAATCTTTTGGTATTGAGATGGGCCCTTTAGGGGGTGAGAGGGGGGTGAAGTTGGCACTAAATCGATCTGCCAGGATATTGGCAATATCCTTGGGATCAGTATATTTAATGCCATTCTATTGTAGCTCAGAGCAGATCTGAGCATTGCCATTTAGATTCTTGACATAACTATAGAATGCCTTGTGGTTGTCTTTGGAATCTTTTCCAATTTTATTTTCGTAACTAGCTTTAGAGGATTTTATGAGGGATCTTAGCTTCTTACTGAGGCTGGTGAGGGAGTTTTTTGCATCCTGGGATTTTCCTCTTTTCTGCAACAGTTTCCTCCTTCTGTTGTATAGTTTGTTTATAGCAGGGGACCACCAGATTGGCTTCCTTTTTTTGGAGAAGGGCATCTTGGTTCTATTTGGGATGGCACGATTCATGCACGAGTGGATGTGCTCATACAGTGGCTTAGTGTAGGATTCTGCAGTCGAACTTCCAGATCCCGTCTGCGTGGGTGTCATGATGTTTGTCACTTCTGACTTCAGTAGCATGAAGTTGGCTTTGGAGAAGTTTTTTAAGGAGGTTTCCTTACTGGGGGGTGGGGGTGGGATGTGGATGTCAAGGGTGATTTGCTTATGGTCAGACCTGACCAATGAGGGGGTGACCACTGCTGTGGAGCATCTATCTCCCATGTTGGTAATGACCAGGTCTAGGATATTGGAGCCCCTGGTGGGACAATGGATTAGTTGATCCAGGGCATTGGAATTTATGAATTCCAAGAACCGTTGGGAAAAGGAGTTTGTACCCAAGTAGTTTTCCAAGTTAATGGCAGGATAGTTGAAATCACCCAGTATTAGGGTGTTTGGTTGTATCTTAATATTTTCCAGTATGTTTAGAAAGGTGTAGTGAGAATCTTGGGGCATGGTGGGGGATCTGTAGCAAGCTACAATTTGGATTGCAGTCTTACCTAGTGTTATCTCCTACTGAAAGCTAATTATTTCTCCCAAAATTATTTTAAGCTCCATAGTAGTAGTTTTAGGTGGGTTATAAATACATGCCGATAACCCGTAATTATCAGAAATATGCCATTATTTTGTTTTCCTGTCCTCAGACTTTTTCTATCACTGTATTCTGTCACTAAATTCTCATGTTCATGGCTATCCATATATGCCTTATGTAACATTCCTGTTTGTACGCAACAATGATTAATATAATTTAGTAATATGTTTTTTTTTTGTCTATACCTGCAATGTCATTGACATTCCATGACAAAATCAATAAGCCAATCATTCTGGTAAGAAGTTATTACTTTGACATATTCTGTTTAACAGTTCTTTTAGGTATGTTTCTAACTTGCAACTTACATGCACACATTACTGCATGGCAAGCTACTGTTATATGCAGTCACTGTTTCTCATCTTTGAACCCATGTCACATTTTTCCAAATGTTTTGCTTCAATAAAAACACTCAATAAACAAAACTAAATACATTTAAAACCCAAATCCCTTTAACTCAAACTTTCAATGATTTTCATTGAACTGCTTGTCATACATACATATGCCTCAGAGCACTTTCTTTAGTCATTCCTGATTACTTGCAATTGTAAACTCACCTTCTGCAGCTGTTGTCTCTTGTTCATGGAAAAAAAACTTTTACTGATTTTAGAGATGGTTCTTCTTAAATATTGGAAAACCACTTTTTGTATTACCATTTTCTAGTCTGTTTTGCTAAGGGAAAAATGCCTTGGCTGCAAAAATTAAGAACATTAAGCTATACTTTTAAAAAAATATGTGAACTTTATTTTATTTTAATACACATATAATATTATCTGTACACGTTTACTTCTTTGCCCAGCAGCCCAAGATTACATTATATTGCTTATATCCAGCTTTTATGTTGTTACAGTATAAATCCTGAATACATTATAGTCAAGAAAAAATATATTTCTTACGTTAATATCACTAGCATAAACAGCAGTCACTGATGAGACCCCATCTTACATTTAAAAACCTCCCTGCATACTATAGTGAACTGCTTTTAAACATAACATGCAGTTTACGTGAAGACATTTATCACACATATTTTACTACCAACAACTTATTTTTTATAACTTACAATTATATCTTCAATTCTTTCATTGCCCTTCTAAACATTAATGTCAGAGTGAGAAATATGCTTTGGATTTTTCCAACCAATTTAGTCCAGTCAACAAACTTACAGTCTTTTTTTGTCACTTCTTCTTCTTGCAGAAGCACAGTTGTTAAATCCAAACTGCATAGCCAGCCTTAGGCATAGTCCAACTAGGCAGCTGCCTAGGGGCCACTCTAACAGGGGTGCTTTTCCAGTAATCTGGATAGTGTACATAGGCCAGAATGGGGGCACCGGGTGGTTTGGGGGGGCACTGTGGAGCCCTTTTGTCTACGGCACCAATTGACCAAAGGCCATCCTTGCCAAACTGTATCTTAGAAATAACATTTTAAAATTCTTCCACTTATTTCCTATTTTCACATTATTGGTGAACTTCTTCCTTCCCATCTCCACAAAAACACAGGTCTCTGGTTCAAGTCTAAGGCACTCCTGGGCTTTTTTGTTGTTGTTGTTGTTATTCAAGTTCCGTGTATAAGCTTTGCTATTGTCAGAGAACTGAGTAACCTTCAGCTTTGTGACTCATTTTTTGCTGTGTAAATTTTATTTCCTCCTTATCCTGTTCTTCACCCAAAATATCTTTGATCCTCTAGGAAAAAATATTCTACAAACAGCTGGATATAGCATTTTAAAACTCACACCTACCTCTTGACATCTCCTGACTGTGGGAATAAAGTCACTTCTTTTCTGTGTGATGTAAAGTGAATAATAATTTTCCACAAACACACTGGTGTCCCCAATTTTTAATATTTTCCTTCTGCCTGGTGTCAGGACCATCTCTTTCAGCTGGTATGACTGCATCATCACTAATATAGGTATTAGCTGTCTTTCCATGCCACATTTGGAGCATACAGATGGGTGTGCTCTTTCAAATAACAAGTCATATTGTGGCATACCAATCCAGTTGCTTATTTATACTTTCCTAAAATTAATGCAATTTATTCCTTCTAGTTTCTCTATTGCAGCAGAAAATATCAGGTTTTCTCTGCATGCTCTGCCTTCTGACTCCATTATTTATTGAAACAGTTCTTCTTGACAAGCCTCATAATCAGTCTTTCTTTCACTTCAAGCTTTAATTTCTGCAGTTTTATCAGCTCATCTGAATATATACTTCTATTCTTTCCAGCTTGTTGCCATTTGACTTTATACATACTCTCCATTGCCTCACTTATTTTAAATACCTCTGAATGCATTTGATTTTGTTTCCCTAAAGTAGCGGAAAACATTCCCTGTATACTAGATGAAACCTGAACTGCTTTTTTTCTTATAGTTTTCTTGTTGATATTGTCATATTGTCCCCATTTTTCTTCTTTGCTGATATTCAGGCAGTAACAGACTGACACATTTTACTTGCTATTTTCCAAAGTTTCTGTTTTCATACTTAGAGTTCTAATCAACATGATGATCAGTCTGCAGCCATCTTGGAAGTCTCATTCTGAGAACATGTTTTTAAATAAGACAGGGCTCTAGATTAAAACCCACACAAAGTTAAATATTGTATACAGAAAGAGAAATTAGAATGTGTAACCCAGTGATAGTTTTAGAATCATATACAGGGTTGTTACATATATGCAGACAGTTGAGGGTCTACTAAGAAAATTGATGAGGAGAAATTGTGGTAATACTCTGATTCTCTTACGGTCATGTAAAAAAGAAAGTCTGAAAGACAGACATGGATATTTGAGTAAAGTAGGAAAGAGTGTGTTCTGAAAAAAAGTATGGGATAATTCCAACAACAGGAGAACACAGTATGAGGAGGCAGTGAGAAATTTTGTTGAGTCTGGATAATTTTGAAGAAGGTGTGACATAAGCACTAAACAGGAAAAAGACAAGTCAATTTAATATCTCACTCAAAGGACAGTGCATCAGGAGTGCAGCCCCCTCCCCAATTCTACACTATAGAGTCAGTAAAAGTATCCAAGAATCTGGAGTTGGGGTAATAGAACCCACAGCCTTCCCAAGTACAAAAGTGAGAGAGCAACTCTCTAAATCATATGCTCTTCTTTCAAAGCCAGAAAGCAGACTTCTATAAAGAGTCTGCATCATTTGGGGTCAGCAGTGGGTTGAAATGGCAGTGAAGTCTTACAGAAAACAACACAAAAAGTTCTCATGGTAGTTAATTTAGCAATAACCCACACCTGGGTGTGGGTAATGCTGGATTTACCCACAGCTGGTGTAGTTTGGTCACGAGGGCGAAGCCCGAAAAACTTATACTAATGGAAAAAGTCCGGGCGACAGGACCTTTTTCCATTAGCATAAGTCTTTGATTTACAACGTGCATGCTGACCATTCACCGTGCACATTTTGGAATATTAATGGGGGGGTCATTGTATAATGTTGTTTAGTGAACAGGAGGTACTGCCATACAGTGATGGTAAAAAGTTCATAGAATATAGACAGTGAAATAGTTTTCCCAGAATGCTGCCATGTCTCTGTGACTGTGCAATGTAACTAATGTTGCAGGCCATGAATACAAAGGGAAAAAGGCAAACTGAAAATGATGGGGGGAGAGAAAAGACTGAGAGAGAGAGAGAAAGTGTGGGTGTGTGTGTGTGTGTGTGTGTGTGTGTGTGTGTGTGTATACATTTGCGTGCACATGGGGCGGTTGGGAGTGTCTAATAAGGTCCTGTCTGGTATGCAGTAAACCAGTCCTACCTATAGCCAGCCAGCCAGTCAAAAAGAACATTGCTGGTAGTTTGCCAGTTTACGTCTAATGATACTGAAACATTGCATATTCTAAAGTGCCCATTTCATAGTCCAAGTTGCTAAGAAGATCATATGTGTAACTAAAATGTACACCGAGTCAACTTTCCCTGGCTTTTGTCTTGTTCTTCACTTACTTTTATGACTTGTTTGCAAACTTATTTTAATTCATTAGAACTCCTTTTTCTATAATAATGTAACATTCATACCTTAAAAAAAACAAACAAAAAAAAAAGACATTACAAGTATGGGTGAAAGCAGAATAAGAAATGAAGCATACTGAATGTAACATGTATGTGATTATGGTAGCTTTCTTTAGTGGATGCCAGTCAGGTATTAGTCATCTGCTGAAATTATGAAGCATTCAGGGACAATTATGAAACATTCATGAAACCTTTCAAGCTGTGGAATTAAGGCAGATAAAAAAATTCTACCTGTAACTTCCAAATGTTGACAGACTAATATTACTATAATGTTTTAAATAATCATCACATCTATATACTTAAGAAGATAAAATCCTTACTATCCAAAGAACACCATTCAAGTACATGTAACAAAATACAAGCTGAAGTTTGAACTGACTTTAAACAAATAGTGTATGATGCAGTCTATAGTGCTAGCTGGATGGATGGAAGAAAAATTAACATATATGCATAACTAAAGCATAAATTTCATCCCGTTATGTTATGGGATTTGAGGCATTTGTGGATTACATTGATTGTCTCTTTAATAATGCAATTCACTGTCTGCCCACATAAGAATTGGTCCTTCATTCATATGTTTTTTGTTTTTATTATTTATTTGACATTTGTTGACCAAGTTAGTTCAGATGGGACAGAGCCCTTTTTCAGTGGAGACCCAGGAAGAAAAGCTCCACAGTAATTACATACAATATGTTGAATAAGTATTAAGTTAATCAAACAAGAAAAAAGTACATAGAATAAGTAAAGCAGATTAAGCATGCATGGCAGTTGGAATCAACATTATAGCACATGTAGGTACAATGCAGAGTTCAGGAATACAAATGGTTATAATTGTAAGGAATACAATATTGTTAAGTGTAGTTACAAATAAGTAAGTAAGAATTTCTAAGCTTAATATTTAACTCATGACAAGTCATATACCAAAAAGAGCAAATACTGGTGTAGTATGTAAGGATAAAAGGTAAAGTAGCGAAAATAATTTTAAAAAGAGTATAGAGGCAAAGGGGAAGGAAAAGATAATTAGTAAACTGAATTATGTTGACGTCAGTGCGGTAGTAAAACTCTAGAAGATTATTTTACGCTTACTCACTCCAACCAAGGCTGCATTCAGTTATTCTGTCTAAACATGGGAAAATAAAGTATCCTGAAACTCTAAAGCAAAAGTCTTCACATTGGAGCTAAAATAACCAGATCCTAATTAATCCTGTTACATATTATGGACTATGTAAAACAATGGATAATGGCACTTGACCTTCCTTCGTATATGACAAATAAAACCTTCTTGAATTAATATTGCGAGTTGCTACATGATGTTCTTCATGTTTCACTGTTGCAGTCATCACATTTGGGTTATCTGCTTGCAGTAATCCTCAGTCGGCCTGATTATCAAAGTCTTGGGTCCTGCGTAGGTTGTTGTCTCATCTTCCGTGACATCAGGTAGTCAGGGGTATAAAGCATGCAGCCGATGCTATTACATCAGTCTTTCTTGCTGTGTGGTGCGCAAAGCAGAAGCAGTTCGCAAGTGCCGGTTGGCCGACTCCTGAAATTTTCATTTTCGAGTTTCAGAATCAAAGTCTTCAACTAAAGCTAAGTACCCCGTTGGGGAAACTTTTTCTTGCTCTAAACCGATGTCAGTAAAAGTCAATAATTGTATTTCTTGTGGAAAGCAACTACCTCATAAAGATTTTCATTCATACTGTATTCCTTGCCTAGGCCCTGACCATGACGTACCTCGCTGTCGGTTTTGTGCCTTATTTAAGCAACGAACTATCCTTTGTAGGTATATTTACGCTTCTAAATATTTTGGTACTCTTTTCAATTATCCAGATATGTCTTCGGTAAGCCGTCCGACTACCGACATTCTGAAAAAACGCAAAGATAAAGACAGAGACAGGCCGCCTAGGTCCAAAGCTGCCGACGATGCTTCTCCTAAGCTAGTCGCCAGTTCGCCGCTACTCAGTGAGGTGCATTCGCAGCTCCTGATACCCGCTACTTCAGATTCGCAGGCCTCAACTGAGACCCATTCTGAGTCCAGTATGCCGTGAGATGCTTCAACTGTGGAACCTGCGGATGTCTCTACCTTGGATGGGTCTGGAGCCGCTGTGCAGGCACCGGCTTCTGAAGGTGTATTCAGGCCTACTGACTTGCATATTAAACCAACGCCATCTTCTTCTTCAAGGCCTAAAACTCGAAGCATGCCTAGAAAACTGATGCCCAGACAGCATGGTCAGGCCTCTATGCCTAAAAAAACAAATTATAAGAATAGCTGAAGACCTTATTACTTTAATCAAGGGAAGCCAACCTTCCCCTTCTAAGAGACCTAGGACTGAATTTGCTTATGATTCTTTTGACCAGGATTCTGAAATTTCTGTTTCCTCTGATGACCAGTACTTACCCTTATCTACCTATGAGAATTATGATGCAGAGGACTCTATTCCCTCTGCTTCCCCTCTACAGGATTTCTCTTTTGGTGAAACCTTGCATACTCTTAGGGAGCATTTTCGCTGGGAAAGCCAAGGTTACTCTGATTCTAAAAAGAGGCTTAGGGATTTTTTACTCCTGCCTCAGAATGGGCCTTTAGCTATTCCTCCTGTACTAGACATTGTTGATGATGCCTTTTCAGAATCTAGTTTGGCCCCTGATTCTTTACCTCCTGCTCCCAGAAAACCTGACAGATATTATAGGGTTCCTGACTCTCACAAGTTACTTTTTAAAAATCCTACTGCGGATCTTCAGACCATTTCACAGGGACCCAAGGGCATTAAGACTACTACTGCCAAAAATCCTACCCCTTCTGATAGAGACTCCAGGGTGCTGGATAGATGGGGTAAGAAGATATACACTTTTGCAACCTTGGCCATTAGGGCCTTAAATTGTCAGTTTCAAATGTTAAAGTATCAGCAACATATTATTGGATTGCTTAAACAAAAAATGATGTTGATTCCTGACCGTGCTGAAAATAAAGAATTACAGAATTTAATGCATTCTGCTGAACAGGTTGGAAAACATACTTTGCAATGTTGTTTTGATTCACCAGAGGCATCTTGCAGGGCTGCTGTCTCTGGGTCTGTACTTAGATGGCATGCTGGGCTTAAGGAGCAATCTTTGCCAGATCATGTTAAAGCTAAATTGTTGGATGCTCCCTTAAATCAGGACTGCCTGTTTGGCGACAAAGCAGAAGAAGTTCTTAAAAAGATGGAGGAAAAAGCTAAATCTGCGCAAACTGTTAAAGATTTCCTGCAAGTACAGCCTCCGAGATTTAGTAGGCATTGGCCCTCTAAGAATTGTTCCTTTCCTGTCTCTTCCAGGTCTTCTCAGTCCAAACCCAGAACCAGCAGAACACCCAGGCTTCAGTCCCAGGGTATGCACAGGACTAAGCAGTGGGGGGCTCCCACTTCCAAATCAGGGTGTAGTAAGACTCCCCACTATGGTAAGCTGTCTCAATGACTTAACTTTAAAACTTCCAAGCACTTCTCAAATGACTGCTCCTTTAGGGGGAAAGATTTCTCTGCAGGCCAAAAACTGGGAACACATTACCCAGGACAAATGGGTTTTAAATATAGTTTCCCAAGGATACAGATTTCACTTCCACATGTTACCAACCCCCAAACAGTTGGCCAGCTCTACCCCCAAATCAGTGGGCAGAGGCCCAAAAGCAAGTACTCTCTCTCTTAAGCATAAAGGCTATTCAAACTGTACCAGGAGAGGAAAAGGGCCAAGGTTTCTACTCAAAACTTTTCCTGGTACCCAGAAAAGACAATTCATGGCGTCCTATCCTGGACCTTTCTATCTTAAACATCTGTTCCAAAATTCAAGATACTAACTCTTCACCAGTTGCTTCCTACGCTAGGCAAAGAAGCCTGGTTGGCAACACTGGATTTAAAGGAAGCCTACCTGCACATCCCAATCAGGGAATCTTGCAGAAGATACCTACGCTTCAAAGCAGGCTACATGCACTATCACTTCTCTGCACTGCCCTTTCGCTTATCTACTGCGCCCAGGGTATTCACAAAGTCCCTAGCTCCAGTCATTGCATTTTGCAGGCAAATAAATATTCAAATATACCCATACCTGGATGATTGTCTAATTCAGGCAGAAAGCCAGGATATAGTTTTGAATCATCTGGCATTTGTACGAAAGGTGCTAACTTGTCTGGGGTACACCATAAACGAAAAGAAATCACATCTGGTACCCTGTCAACAAATTATATTCCTGGGAGCAAGCTTGAACACAACTTCCCAGATAACTTTCCTCATGCCAGAGAAACAAATTCAATTGACAACTTACTTCAACTAATGGCCACAAAGACCCTGCTTTCTGCAAGGCAAATACTGCAAGCCTTGGGATTCATGGCCTCCTGCATTCTACTAATTCCATACACAAGACTGCATATGAGGAAACTACAGTGGTATCTAAAAAGCCTATGGTGTCAACATTCTCAAGACCTAGAAGCAATGATTCCTATCATACCTTGCCTACGGTTAGAGTTCCTTTGGTGGGCAGAGACCTGCCACCTAAACAAGGGACTACCATTCACTCTACTCCCTGCTGCCCAAACCCTAACAACAGATGCATCAGACTATGTATGGGGGGCTCACCTGGCAGGGAAGTGCATTCAGGGCAAATGCACCTGCACATCAATCAAAAAGAAATGTTAGCTGTACAGAATGCTCTGACAGCCTTCAAGTACCACATTCTTCCAGGACATTTAATGGTAAAGACGGACAACACCACTGTTATGTGGGACATAAACAAGCAAGGGCATACCCATTCTTACACCCTCTGCAGACTAGCCATGGCTCTGTGGAACACAGCCTTGAGCTACCAAGTGCATCTACAGGCTCAGTTCCTGCCAGGAAAACTAAATACACTGGCAGATGAACTAAGCAGAAATCTCATGGACCCACACAAGTGGAAATTGGAACCAAAGACTTTCGACATGTTGATAAACAAATGGGGGAGCCCAGATATAGACCTGTTTGCCTCCCCCCAGAACTACCAATTGGACAAATTCTGCACAAGGACTCCCCACAAACAAGCTTGGAAAGTGGCTGCTCTGTCCTTCAGCTGGAAAAAATACATCAGTTTATGCCTTTCCCCCTCTGTCTCTCCTCTCCAAAGTATTACTAAAGATCAAACAGGACAAACCAAGGACAATACTGATTGCACCAGACTGGTCACACCAACACTGGTACCCCCCTCTTGCGCAGTGTGTCACTGCTGGCTCCATGGCACCTGCCTCAGACCCCTACCCTGCTGTCACAGCAGGAGAGCCAGATTCTGCAACCTCAGCTTCAAACCCTGAACCTGGCAGCCTGGCTAATTGCCTAATTTCTCCACTACCATCCCTCAGTAAACAAGTGTTGGATGTCATTTTGGAGGCAAGGAGGCCTAGTACTAGAAAATCTTATGCTGAAAAATGGAAAAAATTATGTGCCTGTAACCAAACTCAAGGGATGGCCACAGCAGCACCCAACTTACCTCAGAGTCTTCAATACTTAACTGCTTCACAAGGGCCTTTCTTTTTCCTCCATCAAAATTAACGCCTCAGCCATTTCAGCTCATTACTACACAGAACCACCCCTCTTCTCTCATCCACTGCTCAAGCAGTTCCTCAGAGGGTCCAAAAACTTAAGACCACCCAGGAGAGCTCCAACTCCAGCCTGGGACCTTAACTTTCTATTGGAAAAACTCACTCTTCCTCCTTTTGAACCGGTTGCAAATGCAGAGTTAAAATTCCTTTCTTGGAAAACAGCTTTCCTTTTAGCAATCACTTCAGCCAGAAGGGTATCTGAATTACAGGCCCTTATGGCAGTGGGGCCTTTCATCATCTTTCATGCAGACAGTATGCCCCTCATGACTAATCCCTCCTTCATGCCCAAGGTGTTATCCAGTGTGGCTCTTAATCAGTCCATTCATTTGCCAACCTTCTTTTCTAATCCACAGAACAAAGGGGAATGCATACTGCACTCCTTAGATGTGCACAGACAACTTAAATTTTACTTGGACAGGACTAAACCTCAAAGGAAATCTGAACAACTGCTGGTGGCATTTGCTGCAGGATAGGCCATTGGATAGGCCATTGCATTAATTTCTGCTATAGGCAACCTATCCCACAGGGGATTAGACCCCATTCAACCAGGGCTGCCTCTACCTCTACAGCTTTTCTCAGAGGTGTCCCTACTAGGGACATCCTAGAAGGTGCTACCTGGAGTTCTGTACATACTTTCACCAAGCATTACCATTTGCCAATTTTCTCTAAATCCAGAGCTGGCTTTGCCACTGCAGTCTTGCAGGGCCTTGTAGCTGGCCCTTATGCTATCTAAATTCCTCCTCCCATCCTTAGCTTTGGGAATTTATCCAAATGTGATGACTGCAACAGTGAAACACGAAGAACATAGTACAGTTGTATACACTTACCATAAATGTAGATGTTCGAGTGTATTCACTTTTGCAATCCTGGTTACCCTCCCTCCAGCCCCCTGACTTCTATTGTCTATACCTCTATTCTTGTTTACTATGCTTAAAGCTTTCTGGTGTATTTGCTTTTTTGATGGAGGCATACCATTATATATATATATATATATATATATATATATATATATATATATATATACACATTTTATTGCTTCCCATTAGGGGGGCACCTGTCATCTGGGGCAAGAAAAATTGATGTAATGGCGTTGGCTGCATGCTTTATACCCCTGACTACCTGACATCACAGAAGATGAGACAGCAACCGACGCAGGACCCAAAACTTTGATAATCAGGCCGACTGAGGGCTACTGCAAGCAGATAACCCAAATGTGATGACTGCAACAGTGAATACACTCGAGCATCTACATTTATGGTAAGTGTATACAACTGTACTTTTTAAACTCTGTAGCACATCTCCACGTCACTAATTCCCAACTCCTCCAGACCTGGACTATGTTGCAAAAATAACTGATATCTCAGTCACCCTTGACAACCCCCAACTGTGGGAATCTATACCTTCTGATGGCAGATAAAATGTCACTTCTCATTGACACTTGTAGCATTTGTCAAGCACTATGTGGATTATACAATTCAGAATTCTGGTCTGCCCCAACCCCATCAACACTCATAACAGCTATAACTTTACAGCTCCACAAAGACTTAACTACTTCATCTAACTGTTTGTCTGGTATTGTTACCTACTTCATAAAGGCTCACATAATCCCCCCCCCTGAAACAGTTTAAACATCTTGGACAATTCAGATCAATTGAGGTTGGAGTTTGGCATTATGGTTAAGGAGTTTACCTCACAGACACAAGCTACAGGCATACTGACTGTTTAGAACTATGAATCTGTCTGCATTTCCTAAGTGACACTTTTATTATACACCTCTTTTTAAGATTACTTAAAGTAGCTAAGTTTTGTCACAGGACTCAACATACAGCTATGTAAACAGCCACGCTTTTATCAATCATTCTGTGACTCCTGGACAGAAGAATAATGTACAGCACATACATAAAATACAGTTTATATAACAATTTGCAGACAAATGACTTCTCTAAAAATCAGAATGTGATTACCTTAGTAGTTGGTTGATTTTCTTCAATAGTTATCTGTGATTGCCTTCTTCATTAAGTAACACGTTGTGTATCACAAGGGTGTACATATAAGATTCCTTCTGAAAAGTGCTATGAGAACATTACTGTTATCTTCTCCATTAATAAGCTGTATAAACGGGGTCTGTTTAGTCACTGTCTATATCTCTGGACAATTCTTTTTTATTATAAATGCAATCAAATCCACCTACATTCTAAGTATCACCTGTCATATTATTATGAAAAAATAATATGACAGGAGATAGATGGAATTCTTGAGTGTAGGCCATTACATCCTAACACATCACTTAGTACATAATAAGAATGGTGTTACCTAATTCTTCTCAAGGAAGAAGTGTTGTATGAAAGACATTTTCATGGCTAGAGAAAAGTGAACTTTATCAACCCGGATTTAATACGTTTTTGGTCTGTCTAACGGAGCATGTTTTAACCAAAATTGTTTTGTATTTTCAGTGTCAGTGTTATTGGCAGGTACAGGGCACAGCTAAGGGAGCATCCTTTGCCCCCATTTATGCTGATTTATTTATGGCTTATGTGGAGGACCAACTCATTTATGATCCTGGGCATAATTTGCATTTGGAGGAAATTGATATTTGGAGATGTTACCTGGGTGATTGTTGGTTGGTTTGGAGAGCTGACAGTACACATCTTCATGAATTTGTAGAATATTTAAATGGGAATAAGTGGGGAATCTGATTTACGGTTCATTACCATATACACCAGATAACTTTTCTGGATGTTCTAATCACTAGGAATGTGGATAATACTCTAGATAGTGAAATTTTCCAGAAATACCCACAATACAATTCATTACTTCATGCGTCCAGCTTTCACCCCCAGCATATCATCAGAAACATCCCCAAATCACAATTCCTTTGGGTTAAAAATGTTTGTTCAAATATGGGTACATATGAACAATACAGGAGTGATCTGGTACAAATATTTAAAAATCGAGGCTACAAATATGGCAATATTATTACTGCCAGTAACTGGGGCTCTAGCCAGGATAGGAAGGACTTGTTGACATACAAGGAAAATCCATCTGATAAGACATCGGATTTGAGGTTAGTTACTACCTATGAATGCAACATGGAGGCATTTATGGATATCAACAGGCATTGGAATATTTTGCTTTCGGATTACAGGCTATCCAATATTCTTGGTAACAAATGCCTTTTCTCGTTCCGTAGAGGGAAAACACTTGGTTCTCACTTCAGCCATTATAAGCATTATCAAGGGGTTTCTAGGACACAACAACAACGCACCACTACAGGGGAGGTGCTATGTGGTTGTGTCCTTTGTGGGCACTGCACACGCTGCACTAGAGTAAATAAATCCAAACAGTTCAGCGTAAAAATACTGCTTTTGTCTATGATATTAAATTTCTGGCTAACTGTGGGTCTGACTGGGTTATATATTTAGTAACATGTACATATTCTGCCTTCTACATTGGCCATACATCTGGATCCCTAAGCTTACATATTAGTGAACATTTGAGCGATATCAGGAATAAAAGACATCGAATGCATTATACAAACATACACTTAAACATGTCACCGCTTCCTACAGATTTACTGTCACTGATAAAATATTTGGTGACAAGACTAATAAATCTGGGTGGCATACAATTCTTAATTTCAAAGAGAAAAAGTGGATTACTAAATTAGGTGGGCTCTTTCAGCCTGGACTGAATGACCATCTATAACTAACCAATAGGCAACTCTGTTTAATTAAAGGATTTGTATAAATAATATGGATGTGATTATGCCCTGTTTTGTACTGAGGAAGGCTATCTCAGCTTGTTTTTTTGTGGGGTTAGAGGTTCTTACCCTACCCTTTTGGTACTTATGTCGGAATAAAAATTGAGTTATTTCAGCCACATTCAAGTGCTGGCCTCTGGTTTTGAATTTGTCTACTGGGCCTGTGCACTTGCTGTACCTGCGAGGGTGATTTTTGCTTGATGAAAGACATTTTCCCATCCAGGCCAGCCTGTGTCTACCACCATCCTAAGCCATGTACTTTGTGTATATATTTTGCTGCACGTTAGAAAAGGGTAGGAGATCTAGAAACATGACAGTACACTAGGCGTAATCTATTTCCCATTACCAAACAAAATAATGAAGCTCCATTACCACTATATACAGTGTGAAGCAGTGTAAAAAGAAGAAGAAAATGAGAGACACTAGTAATTATCTTCTATCTGTATAGTGTAACATAAATAAGCATCAACAGTTCAGAACCTGAAACACTTTCATGCCTGTAATCATATTCTTACCAAAGACAACAAACCAGAATAAACATTAGAATGAGATTTTGTGGACCTGACACATCTGTGAGTCGCCCTCTCCAAATGTTTTTTCTTTCTTTTTAAACTGCTTGATTCCCTGGCCCCTACTACACAAATTCCTTCCACTGCTTTGCAATGCTATGCAGAGTTGAAAAGTTTATTTTTCCCCTTGTACTATATATACACACCCACCCACTCTGAGGTCAGAGTAGAAGAGAAAACAAAATGGGTTTCTATGACTGCAAAACAGGCTTATTTTTCACCAGAATGATACAACAATAAGGATTTACTGCTGTAGAAGAAAGGACAATGTGGTCTGAATATTTCTGGGACCAGGAGAAGACTGAATGGAACCAGACAGATATGGATGATGACTTACAGAAAGGACTTTTAAAATTTGTTAATAAGGTAAACCCATTGGACACAGATGTTCATTTTTTTGGGGGGGGGATAAACTGGGAACATTGTATGGATAAGCAAACTACATAGAATTACCAGTAGGCAAACGGAGGGTGAGGGATTCAAATCCTAAACTACAACAGCTAGTTAACAGCTCAAAGTCCTAATTCTCTGCACAAACTGACAGACAGCGCAAGTTGCAGCCATATACCACTATTCAAAATTGGAGCAGCTATTAAGTACTTAAAAGCTTAAACGCTATTAATTACTTAAAAGCACAATAACACAAAGGAAACAAGAGAACAGGGATATCATTCAAGAGAAAATGTTAGGACTTGGATATGTGTAAATGCCCTTCCCCAAGATGCTGGTGCAGACATTGTCTAAGTGACTGGTTCTCATCTTTGCTAAATTCTGCTCACAATAACAAAGGGAATAAACGTAGAAATGACATGACATGACCTGAGCAGGACTTGAGAAAAACTTTTACTAAATTGCTGTAGCAATGGGAAAACCTCATTCATTTTCAAGTGACAACTGTTTTAGGTCCATATATGATTACCAGGAGGCCTTTTTAAGTCTAGTCATGTTTTCCCATTTGTAAATGACAGGATAAATTACCCAGGGCATACAACTGGGTTTAGATTGCTGTGCATTTACAAGCTACCTCTGTCTAGCTGGAACATAAGTACCAGACTGGGGACAAATTTCCAGTTTCTCATCCATTGCATTTTAAGAGTTAGGGATAAACTCTGCTTCACATGGATGGGAAGCCTGTTCCAGAGTAAGGATAGTCTCTGAGACACATACCTGCCCCTTCAACATGTTTTATGTATGTTGCAAATGAGGTTTAGGTCATTTGAATGGGTATTTCTAATGCTGTTAGATTTGCAGATGTTCAGCAAGTCCATCAGTACTGGATTAGATGATGCCTTGTAAGGAAGGCACAGATCACCTCTCAGTATCTGTAGGAGACTGAGTAAAATATAAGGCCTCTATACAGTCTGTGTATTTCATGTGGTTTATGCCTTCTATTCTTTTTGTGCAGAACCTCTGGGGGGCATTTCAGTTGTTACATATGCCTAAGTCAGGTACATACCGACCTGAGCATAGTACTCAATGACTGGCCTAATGAGGGGGCTGTGTACAGTGGTACTATGACATCTTTGGACCTGGATGCCATCCTCTTGCTTTTCAGTTGCACAATACAGAATAATTTCCTTACAACAGTAGACACATGATAATCAAAAGCCAACTCACCGTCTACAGTAGTTCCCAAGACCCTAACCACTGGGTCTACTCTTAGGAGTGTATTGTTTATGTTTCAATTCCCAGGGGTGGCCACCTTCCCAAAGGATACTATCATACATACATTTGTTTTTGGCATTCAGTTTTAGACCATGACTCTGGCACAAATTATTAGTTTGCAACAAATCCTTTTGAAGGATATTAGTGTCACTGGGGGATTCTATGACTTTGTCAGTATTGCAGCTGCCTGCAGTCTTGGTCATCCAGAGGCCTCTGACATTAGCCTTAACTTCTGGAAAGTAGACTCCAAAAAGGAGCAACCCCGGAATTGAGCTCTAAGGGACTCTATTAGTGACTGACCTGTTTTGGAGATAGAGCCCCCTATCCTAACTTACTGCACCTTGTCCACAGCTTTGGTGACTTTCTCAAAAGGCCCACTAGATTGAGTAAGCATGATCTGCCTTTGACAAAACCAAACTGTGTTGGATCTAGTGTCTGAAGGTTACCTATGGCTTTACTTATAATATTCATGATAATTCTTTCCATGGCTTTAGATATGAGACTAGTCAGACTTATGGGTTTATAGTTACAAAGGTATGTAGCTGTCCTGTTTTGTGTAGAGGGATAACTGTTGTAGTCTTCCATTCAATGGGCATGGAAACAGTTAGGAAGCTAAAGGTTTTGGCACCTCAGAGAATGCATCTATTCAAGATGCGCTTGTGCGCACACATGTGTGTGTCTTTGAGAGACAGAGACGGGGGGAGGGGGGGACCCTCACTGACAACACACACATGCCAGGATTTTTGTGGTCCTTCCCATCCTGACCACCTGGCTCCCCAAGTCCTTAATCTTTTTGAGGACATCAGTAGATGGCGAAAGTTAGAGGGTTGCTGTGCCATCATGTGCTGCTGCTGACTTTTTTTTTTTTTTTTTTGCTGGTCTAATTCTCACTTTCTGTCTTTCAGCTTGCTTAGTTGCCAAGTCCCTAACCACTGGGTCTACTTTTAGGAGTGTATTGTTTACAGCCTATAATGCAAAGTAAGGCACAGGTTGCACCCCGCCACACACACAGTTACTGTGCACATACTTTTTGATAGGCCAAGCCTGTACTACCCCTATAGCTTAAGACCACTGGCACTTTTATTTGCTTAGTGGTACTCACACAGTAGAACTCAGACCAATCAATGTCCACCCCTGAACTGGGTTATCCTGTCAGTCTCTCAGCCCCATCCCACTATGACCCACTACTCCAGATCCACTGTCCACTGCTAAAATCTGGGCCATCTGGGAAGCAGTTAGGGCTTTATCCATTTCTATCCCAGAGTCAGTGAAGAACACACCAGTTCTATATGTATTTCTGTAGCTGTCCATAGCAGCTAAATAAAAATACATCATTAATCAGATTTCTCATAGTCTAAAGATGTTGTGTTGCTTCATGTTTCTTAGAATTGTAA
This sequence comes from Protopterus annectens, assembly GCF_019279795.1. Classification (NCBI taxonomy): domain Eukaryota; kingdom Metazoa; phylum Chordata; order Ceratodontiformes; family Protopteridae; genus Protopterus; species Protopterus annectens. The sequence goes on along the minus strand of NC_056732.1, from coordinate 449,749,520 downwards.
TACATTTGGTATCCTGTAAATTACAAATACATTTATACAGTCACACCTCAATCACACATGACCTTACTACATTACTTAAGTGTCCTATCCTGTACAAAATCTGCAGGTATCTTGTCATCAGTCTTTGTAACATGCTATGAGATTCAGCTGCTTAATGTTTTTGTGGTAAAATACAAATAAGTTTTAACTACAGATACTATTTATGTAAATATATCTTATTTTAAAATTAAAAGAACACATGTAATTGCATGTACCTCTCTTTAAGATGAAACAGAATTCACCTATTGTGCTTTGCATCCAAGGCTCATATTCTGTCGTAACAAACCTCTGAAGGATACATGAGTCGAAGGGCAATAGCAGGTATACATTATTTCTTCCATATTAATGAAGCAAGTACCACATGATCACAGAATTATGTACACTACATCTCAGAACTAGGACACCGGCGATTATAGAATCAGACTTGCATGCAGTTACAGTGTTAATAACATCATTTCAGCTAAAATTAGTATTGTGCATATGCATATCTGCCTTGTTGGTGAATTAAGGTCACAGAATTCAGAAAGGATGAAGGTATTCTACTAAATCCATTATGCAATTAATAAGCCTTGCAAGCATAGCACAAAGGCAACAAATATAACTATATTTAAATAAAATATTTATCCATTACCAAATCAGCAAGTTATTGTTGATGTGCTCAAGATGGCATTTTACTAATACAAAGAAGAAATGCTGTCGTCAGAACATTTATGCATCTCTTAAGACTAGGAAGAGTATTCTTTTTATTACCTCTAAAACAATATGCACTTCTGTGGCAATTTATCTTTCACAGTAAGTTTATAGGAGCACAACAGAATTTATTGTAAGGTCTTAAAATCACTCCATTATTAAACCCTGATTTTTTTTTCGCATTGTTATCATGACCAGCCTGCAATAGAATAAACTACAAATTACTATCCTGACTTGCCTGTATAGCTTCTGGAAGCCCAGTCAGAATTTTCTCAGTTCTTCAAAACACTAAGAACAGATAATAAATAATTTGAATCAATTCAATAAAATATTTTCTGTATTACTATGATGCAAACAGCTGCAAGCTGAATGTTTCATTTATTTGGCCTGGTCAGGGATCTCTACTTGATACAGGAAATGTACTCTTAGTAAAGTCTTTGATCTTTCTTATAAGCACAGTTTCCCTTGACCACAGCATTTCAAATGCAGACCTTCCCAGTGCACAACTGGGAATATCACTTCAGTACAGGAAGAGCTTCAGAAAGGGGACATTTTCCTCCTAGTTTCAGTGAAACAGGAACAGCCTTACTAATCTGATAGTGGAGCATAATTCTCAGTTCTAGATAATATCAAAAATAATGGGAGAGGAGAAAAACGGCTAAAACCAGAAGTACTTCATGATGCTACATTTCTTGGTGCAAGAAATCTGGTAATGGGGTAGAAAGGATAAAATAAGGAACAGGTTTTAAATAGTGCTCTTCTAAACTTATAAAGTTGCTAGAATAATAAAAGGTTTGGTACTGGCATGCATTTTCTAAAGGACATGAAGTCCGAAATTCAGATATCTGTCATTATTTACTGACTTCAATCCCAACTTATTTGCCAGTAAAAAAATATGACAAGTTTTGGGCATTCTTTAAAATTCTGGACAGTTGAGAAGTATGCCCTGCATCACTTACTGCAACAATACGTTTTGCATCAACATCCACTTTATGAACAATAAGTATAAAACTCCAAAATCTGGCATTACTATCTGAATGTAATTATCAGTGAATTATCAAAAAATCAAAACTGTTCATGAAGGACAGAGCAAAAATATGAGGCAAAACTAGGGATGTTCTGTAAATGAGTGACAGTTGAGAGGCATGTAGTGCGGACCGTTTTGGTGTAAGCGCTAGGAGATGTGGTTTATAGTACAGACAACAGTTTTGTGCAGAGGACTATGCTGACAAGGTTCATCCTATAATTAACAGTTTGATTCCCGCTGTCTTCACATGCCAACTGCGTGCCTCAAGTAAATCCTTTAACCAGAGTGTTCTTGAGTCTCCCCTAAAAACTGACAATAATCTTAGGGTCAGTGACTGCACCTGGTTAACAAATTAATTAAAATAATACAAAGTACAATAGCAAGAGTAAACAGATAATAGGGAAGTAGTCTGTCTGCTTTCCAGAGAAGAAGCAACTGCTACAGGCAATCTCAAAATAAGAGGATGTCTGTTACCATATTGAAAAGATTACATGCAATATGTAAAGTGAGGGCAAAATGGTCTGCCTGGTTTCCAGTGCATCAGTAGCTGGTGGAGGCAATCACAAAACCAGAGGATGTTTTTTTTTTTTTTTTTACCATCCACGAAGGAGTACATACTGCAAATGACTTTCATTTAGCTGAAATAAACAATAAAATATGAGAGACTGTGTGTGGCCCAGAGGTTACTCACATGCCCAGGAGGTGTGAAAAGCGGAAAGGGTAACTCATACACAGCCTCCTGTGTAAATTCAAAGCAACACTTGTGCCATAAATGCCCCATATGTCTTTTTTGTATTTTAAAGCATAGGTCCCTTAGAAAGAAAAATACCATTTAATTTATGGACTTGTACATGACCTATATTACGAGTAATCCATGGTTTATACTTTTTAAGCATCATTTATTTTTTTGAGATCTCAGCTGTGTGACAGTGACTCCAATCATTCATTCAGGATACCACCATCAGTTCTGTAACTTGCTTTTTTTGAGCTCTTGAGCAAAATAAGCAGTACTGAAAATGTATGTCATCCAGAAACAGGTGCTTACTGCCAGTACTGGTGGCTACTACATTTCAGAAGGTGGCATACATTTCTAAAAGACCTGGCTGCATCCTTACTTCTGTAAGAATTTATACAGTTAAATAAATAAATTTAATAAAATTGTTTAAAAATAGTTTTATCACTAAAGACACAGGTACATACACACATTAACAGGAAAGAAAGCAAACCATATTAACATTTTTTTCATTTTCATATACAGTATATTACATAAATGTTTTCTTTCTTTATAACAACTGTCATTCAGTCCAACACATACATTGTTCAATTCCTGCCTGCCTTTAAACCTCACTCCTCCTCTTCCTGAACATTATTCTGCATGTACTGTTCCTACAAATTCTATTTATTACTATATAATTTATTTCTTCCCTTTTCTAAAGATTCTACTTCCAGTTATTTTATCTCTTTTATAAAAGCTATTTTAGTTAGGTTGTAAGACAGCACATACCACATCCTAAATCAAATCTTGTGCTCAGTCAACCAAGTACTGTATAAACAATATAAATCAATTCAACCCAAAATCAAACTTTAATGCTAGGGATTCTTGAACAGTAGAAGACTTTGGCACTTTTCAGCTAAATAAATCAAAAATACGTGCAGCTCAAAAGGCTTAGGACGGTATAAAAACATCAAGTCATACCAGAAAAGTACATTTGTGTACACTTACCATAAATGTAGATGTTAGAGTGTATTCACTGTTGTAGTCATCACCTGTGGGCTATCCCTGCTGTGGTAGCCCTCGGCTGGCCCGAATACCAGAACCAATGTTTTTCTGTGTCAGCTGCCGTTGCCTGTAGACTGATGTCAGGTTGTCAGTGTTATAAAGCAAAGCAGCTGACACCATTACATCAGTTTTTCTTGCCTTAACCAGTCAGAAGCCCCAGGAAATATGGCAAAGTAGTCCTGATGGTCAACAACCACCCCAAGAAGTTTATGTCTCCCTAATGAAAGAGGATATAAGGGGAAGGAGGGAGGGAAACCAGGACTGTAACAGTGAATACACTCGAACATCTACATTTATGGTAAGTGTACACAACTGTACTATGTTCTTTGTGTTTCACTGTTGCAGTCATCACCTGTGGGAGGATTCCCAAAGCTGAGGAGAGGGGTGGAAGGATTAGTTAGAGACCTAGGCATGGGTAGGCAAGCCCTGCAGAACTGCAGAGGCAAACCCTGCACTAGCCTTAGAGAAAAGAGGAAGGTGGTAATGCTTTGTAAAGGTATGGACCGAGGTCCAGGTGGCAGCTTCCAAGATGTCCCTGGTGGGAACTCCTCTGAGGAATGCTGTGGAAGTGGAGGCTGCCCTACTGGAATGGGTATGAACAGACTTAGGGGGAGGTTTTCCATGAAATCTGTAGCACAAATGGATAGAGTGTGATATCCATTTGGAAATAGTCTGCTTGGAAATGGGCTTCCCCTCTGATAAGATGTTGGTCCATTTTACTGAAAGGTTTAGTATGGTCCAGGTAGTATCTGAGCTGTCTGTACAAGTTTAGAAAGTGCAGAATTGTTTCCCCCTTGTTTTGAGGGTTAGGGAAGAAGGTGGGCAGATGAATGGCCTGGTTGAGAGTCACATTAGAAACCACCTTGGGCATAAAGGAGGGGCTAGTCCTAAGGGAAACCCTGTCTGCATGGAAAATGATGAAGGGCTCAATGGCCATCAGTGCCTGAAGTTCAGAAACCCTTCTGGCTGAGGTGATAGCTAGGAGAAAAACAGTCTTCTAGGACAGGTATCTTAGTTCTGCTGAAGCAGCAGGTTTGAAGGGTGGTAAAGTTAGTTTTTCCAAAACATAATTTAGGTCCCAGGCTGGAGTGGGTGGCCTTCTGGGAGGTCTGATATTAGAAGCCCTCTGAGAATTATTTAATCAAAGGATGAGAGAACAGGGGCTGGTCTGTATTAAAATGAGCTGAAATGGCTGAGTTGTGGATTTGAACAGAAGTGAAGGAGAGGCCACTATTGAGTAATTCTGCTAGATAGTCCAGGATAAGAGGGACAGAATGTTGTGAGGAACTGGGCACTCTGAAATGGCTCCAGGAGCAGAATCTTTTCCATTTCCCTCTGTAAGATTTTCTGGCACTGGGCCTTCTGGCCTCTGTGATAATGCCTAGGACCTGCTTGCTTAGCAGAAGCCCCTTGCTTACCTTGGGAGTATCAGCCATGCTGGTGAAAAAAACAGCCTTGCAGGTCCAGCACCTTTAAACTCCTGGGTTCAGATAGATGTATGCAAAAGTTCTTTGTAATCCACAGTTTATGTTGTAAAACAAGAACGCCAATAAATGAAAAAAACAAATTGAGATTTTTATCCCCAAAATGGGGAGGAAGTGTCCATTGGCCCTCTTCCCCTGCACTTCCACACTCAATTCTGCAACAAGATCAGCGGGGTACCCTCTGCTGACAAACATGCCAAAGATGAAGTTACACTCCTCATGAAATTTCTTATCTTCTGATGTCATGCAGGCTGCTCGAACAAATTGGCCTTTCACAATAGCCCTCTTTTGGTGTAATGGGTGTTCGCTGTCAAAATGTAGATAAGAATTCGAGAAGGTCGGCTTCCGATGTATGCTGGCCACAAAGCGATTTAAGCTCCTATCTTTCTCTAGTTCCACGTCCAAGTAGGTAATCTTGTCAGTGGCAAACTCAAATGTGAATTTCAAAAATTCTGTAGAGCCGTTAAAAAACTACACCAAGTTGTTGACATCATCTAGAGTACCATTGAGGATGACAAAAATGTCATCCAAGAACCTAGTGTATAACGCTACTTTCTCTTGGACCAAAGGGTTAGATAAAACAAACACCCTCTCCCAGTGGGCCATAACCAGCTATTCTCGGTGAAAGGGAGGCACCATGTTGAATTAGACTTGAACAATTGGTTGAACCGCCCCTTCAGTTTTTATAATGGAGAAGACACCGGTAATATTGATATTCAAACTGAAGGATCGTCCGATTTATCTACTAAGCTCAACAATTTTGACCAAAAATTATTGAGGTTAAGGAAGTTACAACTTGAGGTATCCTACTTTGGGGAATGTCGATGTGCAAAGATTGTTCCGAAGGGGCTTCGCTCGTGGCAATACCCTACAGGTTTGGAGGATGGGTCGAAATTCCATCTTGACCTCTTGGCACTTTTTGATAGACATGGGAATGAATTGATCAACTTAATTAGTGCCCACTATCAGGAAGTTATTAACCAATTAACCACGGAACTTTCCAACTTAAACGAGGAAATTAAGTCAGACACTCATTTTTCCAGATACAGTTATGAATATGAAAAAGTTTTTACCAGTATCGACCAACACATTTCTAAGACCACTATAACCAAAGTAAAGAAACTCCAGAGGGATATAAAAGCCTACAAAGAGGGGGTAGCTTATCCCAAACCCCCTAAATCTCAAGGGAACTTTCTAGGGAATAGCAGAACCACCATGGAGTCGCTACCTGGCCCAGGGACTAATGGTCAATCCATGCACCCCCGTGAGCAATGTGGAATGAAGAACATCTATGACAAAAATTTTCAAGTCCGAGCCTCCTCCCCCCAGCCACAGTCGGGTCGGATGACGAGGAACAAATACAAAACCAGGAAGAACTAAGAGATCATGGTTTAGCTTTTCCTTTAGTACCCCCAACGCAACCTTTGGAAATTCTTTACAACACGGGTAAAGACTTCAAGATTTATAATTTTTCACAGTTTGTCTTTTCCCAACCTTTGGTGGATGTTTTGGCTAAAGGACTAACTTTTGTACCCTCTTGCAGAGCTGGTGTTGGGAGGACTATATTGGACTTGAAACTTTTTGTGAGAAAGTTGAACCTGTCACTGTTGTTGGGTGATTCCCAAAAATGCAAGAACCCTTACCACATACCAAGTACTTTTAATCCGCCATCACTCCTAGCTGTCGGAATTTACGAACAATTGTGTGGTCTTGACATCCGCCACCTCCTCAATTCAAGGCACCAAGCTAATTTTAACACCACTAAGGAGGAGAGGGCCTTAGGTTTGCATCAGTTAGACTTATGCAAACCGATAAGGGAGGGGGGTTGGTGGCTATGGACACGAACGACTACAATGACAGGATGTTGGCTGTTCTATCTTCTGACACTTACCAGGAGGTTTCTAAGAATGAATTGAACTCCAGCTTGTGCCGCACCCAGTCATTTTTTGAGGAGATGTTTATTAATGGCGTTATAGATGTGGATGTATACAATTTTGTTTCTGTGGCATCACCTAAAATTCCAGTTTTGTTTGGGAATCCCAAGATACACAAGAACATCTATGATCCACCTATGTGGCAACTGGTCAGTGCCAGAGGAAGCATCACATATGCAGCGGCTAAGGTGGTGGACGAGATTCTCAAGACGTATGTGGGCAGAGTTCAATATATTTTGAGAGATTCTTGGGAATTTTTGGAAAAAGTGGGTTATGTTCCATTCAATGCTGATTGTATTCTTTTGACCACTGACGTTGTTGACCTGTATTCATCTATCCCCCATTTGGAGGCGGTTGAATGGATCCAATTGGAAATGTTTTTTCACCATGCTCCTGCAGAAGAAGTTACAATGGTCAGCGAGCTATTGGGGGTTATTCATACCAGCAACCTTTTTACATTCAATAACTGGTGGTTCCACCAATTGATTGGGGTCCCTATGGGATCGCCCTGTGGAGCCAGTGTGGCCAATTTAGTTATGGCCCACTGGGAGAGGGTGTTTGTTTTATCTAACCCTTTGGTCCAAGAGAAAGTAGCGTTATACACTAGGTTCTTGGATGACATTTTTGTCATCCTCAGTGGTACTCTAGATGATGTCAACAACTTGGTGTCATTTTTTAACGGCTCTACAGAATTTTTGAAATTCACATTTGAGTTTGCCACTGACAAGATTACCTACTTGGATGTGGAACTAGAGAAAGATAGGAGCTTAAATCGCTTCATGGCCAGCATACATCGGAAGCCGACCTTCTCGAATTCTTATCTACATTTTGACAGTGAACACCCATTACACCAAAAGAGGGCTATCGTGAAAGGCCAATTTGTTCGAGCAGCCCGCATGACATCAGAAGATAAGAAATTTCATGAGGAGTGTAAGTTCATCTTTGGCATGTTCGTCAGCAGAGGGTACCCTGCTGATCTTGTTGCAGAATTGAGTGTGGAAGTGCAGGGGAAGAGGGCCAATGGCCACTTCCACCCCATTTTGGGGATAAAATCTCAATTTGTTTTTTTTGTTTATTGGCATTCATGTTTTACAACATAACCTGTGGATTGCAAAGAACTTTTGCATACATCTATCTCAACCCAGGAGTTTAAAGGTGCTGGACCTGCAAGGGTGTTTTTTTTCACCAGTTTGTTTTTTGTTTTTTTAATTTTTATAAAGTATCAGCCATGCTGATAGCTTGAGAGTCTGCAAATCTGGGTGCAGCATTTCCTCCCCTGCTTGAGTCAGCTTGATTTGGGATCTGGGGAAGCTGCCTGGGAGGCTGTGATGTCAGGCTGCACAGCAAGGGGTACCAATGTTGTCTGGGCCAATCTGAGCAATGAGGATGGCCTTGGGACCCTCCTCCCTTATCTTGATGAGTACCTTGAGGGTAAGTGGCAGAGGGGGGGAATGCGTACATGAGGAGGGAGTTCCAGGGGAAGATCAAGGCATCTACCTTCCATGCCAGGTGGTGATACTCCCTGGTACAGAATTCCTTTAGCTGATGGTTGAGGTGTGCAGCAAAGAGATCCACCTCTGGATTTCCCCACACTTGAGTGACTTGCAAAAAGATCTTTTTGTAGACCTGCAATTCATGGGGGTCCAGTAAGTGTCTGCTTAAGTGGTCTGCCAGGGTGGTGTTGATCCCTGGTAGGTATTGGGCTATTAGGTGTAATCCCATGGAGTAGGCAGTCAGCTAGAGGTTCATGGGTAGCCTGCACAGAGGGTAAGATTGTGTCTCTCCCTGTTTGTTGATGTACCACATTACTGTAGTGTTGTCTGTTTTGATAGGAGAACTCCTAGCCTGAGATGGGGTTGGAAGGATGTCAGAGCCTTTTGCACTGCCATCATTTCCTTTTGGTTGATATGCAAGGGAAGGTGTTGGGCATCCCAAAGACCTTGGGTGCACCTGCCTGCTAGGTGGGCGCCCCAAGCAATGTCTGAGGTGTCGGAGGTGATGGTCTGCCCGGTAGGGCAGTGGATGAAGGGGACACCCTGGTTCTTGGCACAGGCCCCTGCCCAGCAGAGAAACTCTGCCCTTATAAAGGGGATCAGAGGAAGAGAGGTCTCTAGAGGCTGTGAGTGTTGACACCAAAGGTTCTTTAGATACCACTGAAGTTTCCTCATGTGCAGCCTGGCCAGTGGAATTAGAAGGATGCAAGAAGCCAAGTACCCCAAGGCTTGCAGGAACTTCATCACTGTGAGATGACTTTTGGCCTCCAGCTGGGTAAAGTAGAGAGACAGGAAGCTCTGCTTTTCCGGGGATAGAAAGGCCACTTGGGATGCTATGTCCAGCAGTCCTCCCAGGAAAATGATCCTCTTGGAGGGAGTTTGCTATGATTTCTTCTCATTTATGGTGAACCCCAAGGAAGTTAGGATGGTTTTGACAAAGTGGAGGTCCTGGAGCAGCTTTTCTTTGCAGTCTGCCTGAATGAGGCAGTCGTCCAGATAAGGATACATCTGTATATTTCTCTGTCTGAAAAATGATATGGCCGGGGCCAAACATTTGGTGAAAACCCCTGGAGAAGTAGATAAGCCAAAAGGAAGAGCAGAGAACTGAAAGTGCTGTGAGCCTGCTCTGAAATGCAGGAATTATCTGCAGGACCCCCTTATGGGGATGTGGAGGTATGCATCTTTTAGGTCCAGGGTCACTAACCAGGCATTTTTTGTCAGTATGGGGAGCAGCTGCTGCAGGGTTAGCATTTTGAATTTAGAGACCACCAGGGATGTGTTCAGAATGGACAGATCCAGGATGGGGTGCCAAGTACCCTCCTTTCTGGGAACAAGGAAAAGCCTGGAAAAAAATTTTGCCTTTGCCTGTTTGATCTGCGGGGGCAGGTACTACTTCCCCCTGGGCTAAGAGAGTTTGGACTTGTTTTAATGCCTCTGCCTACTGATTTGAAGGTAAGTCTGGGTACCCTCTGGGAATTGGGAGTTCATTGAAAGTGAATTTGTATCCCTGAAAAATTATCTTTAAGACCCACTGGTCCTTTGTTACAGCCAACCAATTTTCTTTGCAGAGGGATAGCATTCCGCCGAGCTTTTGGGTAAAAGGAGGGCAGCGGGGGGAGTGGGGAGTCATTGAGAGTTTTTGCAATAGATGGATGGATGGCTTAGAACTCCCTGCCTTAGAGGTGGACGTGGTCCACTGTTTGGATGTTCTTCATGTTTCACTGTTGCAGTCATCACATTTGAGTTATCTGCTTGCAGTAGCCCTCAGTTGGATTGATTAACAAAGTCTTGGATCCTACGTCAGTTGCTGTCTCATCTTCCATGACGTCAGGTAGTCAGGGGTATAAAGCATGCAGCTGATGCCATTTTATCAGTCTTTCTTGCCGTACAGTGCCCGAAGCAGAAGCAGTTTGCAAGTGCTAGTCGGCTGACTCTTGAAATTTTCGTTTTCGAGTTTCAGAACCGAAGTCTTCAACTAAAGTTAAGTACCCCGTAGGGGAAACATTTTCTTGCTCTTAACCGATGTCAGTAAAAGTCAATAATTGTATTTCTTGTGGAAAGCAAATACCTCATAAAGATTTTCATTTGTACTGTATTCCTTGCCTAGGGCCTGACCACGATGTACCTCGCTGTCGGTTTTGTGCCTTATTTAAACAACAAACTATTCATCGTCTGTATATTTACGCTTCTAAATATTTTGGTACTTGGTTCAATTATCCAGATATGGCTTCTGTAAGCCACCTGACTACCGACATTCCAAAAAAATGCAAAGATAAAGACAGAGACAGGCTGCCTAGGTCCAAAGCTGCCGACGATGCTTCTCCTAAGCTAGTTGCCAGTTTGCTAGTACTCAGTGAGGAGCTTTCTCAGCCCCTGATATCCGCTACTTCAGATTCGCAAGCCTCTACTGTGGCCCATTCGGAGTCCGGTATGCCGCGAGATGCTTCAACTGTGAACCTGCGGATGTCTCTACCTTGGATGGGTTCGGAGCCGCTGTGCAGGCACTGGCTTCTGAGGGTGTATTCAGGCCTACTGACTTGCATATTAAACCAATGCCATCTTCTTCTTCTTCAAGGTCTAAAACTCAATCCATGCCTAGAAAACCAACGCCCAGACAGCATGATCAGGCCTCTATGCTTAAAAAAACAAATGATAAGAATGGCTGAAGACCTTATTACTTTAATCAGGGGAAGTCAACCTTCCCCCTCTAAGAGACCTAGGACTGAATTTGGCTATGATTCTTCTGATCAGGATTCTGAAATTTCTGTTTCTTCTGATGACCAGGATTTACCCTTTTCTGCCTATGAGGATTCTGATGCAGGGGACTCAATTCCCTCTGCTTCCCCTCCAGAGGATTACTCTTTTGGTGAAACCTTGCATACTCTTAGGGAGCATTTCCGCTGGGAAAGCCAGGATTACTCTGATTCTAAAAAGAGACTTCTTACTCCTGCCCCAACACAGGCCTTTAGCTATCCCCCCTGTACTGGACATTGTTGATGATGCCTTTACGGAGTCTGGCTTGGCCCCTGACTCCTTACCTCCTGCTTCCAGAAAACCAGATAGATATTGCAGGATTCCTGACTCTCACAAGTTCCTTTTTAAAAATCCTACTGTGGATCCTAAGATCATTTCACAGGTACCCAAGGGCATAAAGGCTACAACTGCCAAAAATCCTACCCCCTCTGATAGAGATTCTAGGGTGCTGGATAGATGGGGTAAGAAGGTATACACTTCTGCAACCTTGGCCATTAGGGTCTTAAATTGCCAGTTTCATATGTTAAAGTATCAGCAGCACATTATTGGATTGCTTGTACAGAAAATGATACTGATTCCTGACTGTGCTGAAAAAAAGGATTTACAGGATTTAATGCATTCTGCTGAACAAGTTGGAAAACATACTTTGCAATGTGGTTTTGATTCACTAGAGGCATCTTCCAGGGCTGCTGTTACTGGGTCTGTACTTAAAAGGCATGCTTGGCTTAAGGAGCAATCTTTGCCAGATCATGTTAAAGCTAAATTGTTGGATGCTCCCTTAAACCAGGACCGCATGTTTGGCAACAAAGCAGAAGTAGTACTTAAAAAGATGGAGGAAAAGGCTAAATCTATGAAAACTGTTAAAGATTTCCTGCAAGTGCAGCCTCCAGGATTTAGTAGGAATTGGCTCTCAAAGAACTGATCCTTTCCTGTCTCTTCCAGGCCTTCTCAGTCCAAACCCAGACCGAGCAGAACACTCAGGCTTCAGTCCCAAGGTACACAAAGGACTAAGCAGTGGGGAGCTCCCACTTCCAAAGCCCCCCCCCCCCAATGGTAAACTGTCTCAATGATTTAACTTTAAAACTTCCAAGCCCTTCTCAACTGACTGCTCCTTTAGAGGGAAAGATTGCTCTGCAGGCAAAAAACTGGGAACTCATTACCCAGGACAAATGGGTTTTCAATATAGTTTCCCAGGGATACAGATTCCATTTCCACACTTTACCAACCCCAAACGGTTGGCCAGTTATACCCCTAAATCAGTGGGCAGAGGCTCAAAAGCAAGTTCTCTTTCTCTTAAATATAAGGGCTATTCAAACTGACACAGAAGAGGAAAGGGGACAAGGTTTCTACTCAAGACTTTTTCTGGTGCCCAGAAAAGACAACTCCTGGCATCCTATCCTGGATCTCTCTATCCTAAAAACTTTTTTGGTGATCCCAAAATTCAAGATGCTAGCTCTTCACCAGTTGCTTCCTATGCTAGGCAAGGATGCCTGGTTGGCAACACTGGATTTAAAGGAAGTCTACCTGCACATTCCAATCAGGGAATCTTGCAGAAGATCACATACACAGATCCAACACAATTTATTTCCTTCTCTGGCGCCTCGGCTTACGCCTTCTAGGAGAATGAATATTCCAATCAATTACAAATTATTTATACCATTCAACAGTCTTAATTACAAAAGCTAATAAAACAATTACACAATCAAACAGTCAATTAATTTACAATAAATGTCATTCATAAAAATACTCTCCAATTGCATTCTACGTTAATACCCATAGGTGTCAGTGTGTTATATTTCAATATAAAAACTGTCTCCTTGTGTAGCAGCTTTTGTTTAATTAAATTATCATCAATATTATAAACTATTACCTGTTCCAAAATTGTTGCCAGTAAGCCTTCAGGTGAACTATTATGATAGTTTTTAAAGTGTACTGCTAAGGGACTTTCTAATTTTTTATTTTTTATATCTCTTATATGTTCTTGAAGTCGGACCTTGAAGGCCCTTTTACTTTCCCCTATATAAAACAGTCCACATGGACATTTAATAGCATAAACTATTGCTACTGAGTTACAATAAAAAGTCCCACAAGGTCTAAAAATCTTTCCATTAATACATTCAAATGTTTTACTTATGTATTTACACGAAATGCATTTCCCACATTCAAATGTTCCCAATAAAGCTATCTCTTTTAATAAATTAACATTTGGATTAGAATACTTAGCATGTACCAGAATGTCCTTCAGATTTCTCCTGCTTTTATAGGAAAATGAAATGCTTATTGGAATAATTTCTACTAGATCACTATATTTAAATAAAAAAGGCCAATATTTTACTACTACTTTTTTAACTTCTTCTGTCATTAAATCATATGACAGAACAAAAAACATCTGTTTCTCAGTATATTCATCTCTTTCTTCTTTCTTTACTCTAGTTCTATTATTTTTATTTATCTGAAATCCTTCATTCTTAGCTTTTAATAAGGATAGCTCAACCTCTTTTACATTGTAATTTCTTCTTACAAATAAATCTACTGTCTTTTGTAATTCTATTTCCATTTCATTGTCATTATTGCACAGTCTCATAATTCTAATAAATTCCCCATACGGTAAAGATTTCATGAGGTGAGCAGGATGATGGCTCAATCCATCTAAAAAATGTAAATTTTCAAATTTTCTATAAATTCTTGTAACTATTTTACCATTACTTATCCCTTCTAAGGTTAAATCTAAAAAATTAACTTTACTACCCATTTGGAAATCATCAAATTCTAGTCCAAATTGATTTGTATGTAAGTCTTTTTTAAAGGCTTCTAACTCATCTATACCGCCCCTGCAAATAAAAATTAAATCGTCTATGTATCTGTAATAGCTTATTACATGATTCTTGTAAAATTGCAAATGATACAAAAAATCAAGTTCAAAACTGTTCATCAAAATATTAGCATACATGGGGGCAAAACTTGCCCCCATGGCTGTGCCCTTTAGTTGGTGGTATAACTGGCCATCGAAATAAAAATAGTTATTCTTAAGACAGAATTCCACCAACTCTATAATATAAAATGACTGTGGGTTGTCCCCTAAGGTGCGCCGTAAAGCCTGCAAACCATGTTCATGTTTTATGCTAGTATATAAACTCTTTACATCAGCTGTAAACCAAAACATTCCCTCAGTCCATTTTATTAGAGCAATCTTATTCAAAAATTCAAAGCTGTCTCTAATATATGATGTCTGTTTTTTCACATAAGGATACAAAAAACTATGCAAAAATATCCCCATATTGTGTAAAAAATATTTACACGCTGATACAATGGGGCGTCCCGGAGGACAATTCATGTTTTTATGTACCTTTGGTAAACAGTAAAACAAAGCTATTTCATTATTATAAACCTTAAATTTCTTCATTATATCTTCTTTTGAAAAATATCCTAATCTCAGCCCCTTGTAAAGTAACTCTTCATATGATTTCAAAGCATTATTATAAACTATAATGTCACATTTACTATAAGTAGTAGTGTCATCAAGATGTTTATGACACATCTGTGCATATTGAGTATAATGCATAAGTACTACCTTATTCCCTTTATCAGCGGGCTTTATTATCAGATCTTGTCTTTTAGCTAAAGTCTGTAACGCTTGCCACTCTAATCTAGTCAAATTATATTTAACCTCAGATTTATTCTTGCAAAATTCTTTATACAACATCTCTATTTCAAAATTTAACATTGCTGAAAAACTTTTAATACCTTCATGTATAAAAGGAGGAATAAAGTCACTTTTCACATTAATTTTAGAAGTATCTAGTTTACTATATGCACCATAACTCTGAATGTCTGCATACTCTGAAGAGCAAGAATAAAAACTATCATCTGAGTCACCAGAGGATTCAGTAGTATGTGGTCGTATTGCTGCTTCTACTGCCTTGTTTTTTGTTTTTGTTGCATATTATTAATCTTGCAGAAGATACCTATGCTTCAAAGCAGGCTTCATGCACTATCACTCTGCACTGCCCTTTGGCTTATCTACTGCGCTCAGCGTATTCACAAAGTGCCTAGCTCCAGTCATTACATTTTGTAGGCAAAGAAATATTCAAATATACCCATACCTGGATGACCGTCTAATTCAGGCAGAAAGCCAGGGCATACTATTGAATCATCTGGCATTTGTACAAAAAGTGCTAACTTCTCTAGGGTACACCATAAACGAAAATAAATCATATCTGGTACCCTGCCAACAAATTGTATTCCTGGGAGCAAGCTTGAACAGAACCTCCCAGATGGCTTCTCTCATGCCAGAGAAACAAGTTCATTTGACAGCTTACTTCAGACTTATGGCCACAAAGACCCTGCTATCTGCAAGACAAATACTGCAAGCCTTGGGGTTCGTGGCCTCCTGCATTCATTTAATTTCATATGCAAGACTGCATATGAGGAAACTACAATGGTATCTAAAAAGCCTATGGTGTCAACATTCTCAGGATCTAGAATCAATGATTCTTATCATACCTTGTCTACAGATAGAGTTCCTTTGGTGGGCAGAGGCCTGCCACCACAACAAGGGACTGCCATTCACTCTATCCCCTGCCACCCAAACCCTAACAACAGATGAATTAGACTATGCATGGGGGGCTTAATTGGCAGGGCAGTGCATTCAGGGCAAATGGAACCCAAGTCAAATGCACCTGCATATCAATCAAAAAGAAATGTTAGCTGTACATTATGCTCTGACAGCCTTCAAGGATCACATTCTTCCAGAACAATTATTGGTAAAGACGGACAACACCACTGTTATGGGGTACATAAACAAGCAGGGGGGAACCCACTCATACACTCTCTGCAGGCTAGCTATGGCTCTGTGGAACACAGCCTTGAGCTACCAAGTGCACCTACAGGCTCAATTCCTGCCAGGAAAGGTGAATACACTGGCAGATGACCTAAGCAGAAATCTCATGGACCCATGTGAGTGGAAAGTGCACATACAGGCTCAATTCCTGCCAGGAAAGCTAAATGCACTAGCAGACGACCTAAGCAGAAATCTCATGGACCCACACGAGTGGAAACTGGAACCAAAGATATTCAACATGTTGAGAAACAAATGGGGGAGCCCAGAGATAGACCTGTTTGCCTCCCTCCAGAACTATCAATTGGACAAATTCTGCACAAGGACTCCCCGCAAACAAGCTTGGAAAGTGGATGCCCTGTTCTTCACCTGGAAAAACTATCAGTTTATGCCTTTCCCCCTCTGCCTCTCCTCTCCAAGGTACTACTAAAGATCAAACAGGACAAACCAAGGACAATACTGAATGCACTAGACTGGCCACACCAGCACTGGTACCCCCTCTTGTGCAGTGTGTTACTGCTGCCACCATGGCACCTGCCTCAGACCCCTGCTCTGCTGTCTCAGCAGGAGGGCCAGATTCTGCACCCACAGCTTCAAACCCTGAACCTGGCAGCCTGGCTAATTACCTGATCTCTCCATTCCCATCCCTCAGTAAGCAAGTGATGGATGTCATTCTGAAGGCAAGGAGGCCTATTACTAGAAAATCCTATGCTGAAAAATGGAAAAGATTCTGCTCCTGGAGCCAAACTCATGGGATGGGCACAGCAGCACCCAATTTACCTCATATTCTTCAATACTTAACTGAGATGCTTCACAAGGGCCTTTCCTTTTCCTCCATCAAAATTCACGCCTCAGCCATTTCAGGTCATTACAATACAGAACCATCCCGCTTCTCTAATCCACTGCTGAAGCAATTCCTCAGAGGGGCCAAAAACCTAAGACCACCCAGGAGAGCCCCTACACCAGCCTGGGACCTTAACTTTGTACTGGAAATACTCACTCTACCTTCCTTCGACCCAGCTGCAAGTGCAGAGTTGAAACTCCTTTCTTGGGAAACCGCTTTCCTTCTAGCCATCACTTCAGCAAGAAGGGTGTCTGAATTACAGGCCCTTATGGCTGTGGAGCCTTTCATCATCTTTCATGCAGACAAGGTGTCCCTCAGGACCAATCCCTCCTTCATGCCCAAGGTGGTATCCAGTGTGGCCCTTAAACAGTCCATTCATTTGCCAACTTTCTTTTTTCTAATCCACAGAACAAATGGGAACGAATAATGCACCCCTTGGACGTGCACAGACAATTTAGAGTTTAATTGCACAGGATTAAACCTCTCAGGAAATCTGAACAGCTGCTGGTTGCATTTGCTGCAGGGGCAGAGGGGAAAGCTATTTCAAAGCAAACCATTTCTAAGTGGATTGGCCATTGCATTCATTTCTGCTATAAGCACCATGGAAAACCTACCCCACAGGGGATAAGACCACATTCAACCAGGGCTGCATCTACCTCTACAGCCTTTCTCAGAGGTGTCCCTACAAGAGACATCCTAGAAGCTATTACCTGGAGTTCTGTACATACCTTCACCAAGCATTACCACTTGCCAGTTTTTTCTAAATCCAGAGCTGGTTTTGCCACTGCAGTCCTGCAGGGCCTTATAGCTGGTCCTAATGCTATCTAATTGCCTCCTCCCATCCTTAGCTTTGGGAATCTACCCAAATGTGATGACTGCAACAGTGAAACACGAAGAACAGAGTACAGTTGTGTACACTTACCATAAATGTAGATGTTTGAGTGTATTCACTGTTGCAGTCCTGGTTACCCTCCCTCCAGCCCCCTGACTTCTACTGTCTATACCTCTATTCTTGTTTACTATGCTTAAAGCTTTCTGGTGTACTTGCTTTTTGTTGGAGGTGTAACCTTGTATATAATTTCTTCCCATTATGAGGACACCTGACATCTGGGGCAAGAAAAACTGATAAAATGGCGTTGGCTGCCTGCTTTATACCCCTGACAACCTAACGTCATGGAAGATGAGACAGCAACCGACGCAAGACCCAAGACTTTGTTAATCAGGCCAACTGAGGGCTACTGCAAGCAGATAACCCAAATGTGATGACTGCAACAGTGAATACACTCGAACATCTACATATATGGTAAGTGTACACAACTGTACTTTCTCTGTTGTCCCTGTTGTAGGTACCTGGGTGGCCTGTCCCTGTGGGGCTTAGCTTGCACCTGTCTGCTAGGAGTAGGAAAGGTCCAGTGTTTAGACGGAAAATTCCTGCTGAATCTAGGAGATTGAACCTGAAAGAAATCTTTTACTGTTTGCATAGATTTTGTTTTGTCTTCCATCTTTTTAGGCACCTCTTCTGCTTTTTCTCCAAACAAGCGGTCTTTGTCCAAAGGCGCATCAACTAATTTAGACTTGACATGATCAAGTAGAGGTTGTTCCTTTCACCATGCATGTATCCTAATGACAGATCCAGATACTGCTGCCCTTCAAGAGGCTTCTAGTGCATGATATCCACAGTGTAAAGAGTGCTTTGCCACTTGACTAGTAGAGTGCAATAAATCTGCTAACTCCTTAGAATTGGCACAGTCAGGAAAGGTAGAAATCATTTGCTTTAATAGTTCCAAAGTGTGCTGTTGATATTTTAACATAAGGAACTGACAGTTGAGAGCTCTGATAGCTAAGGTTGCAGAGGTGTAAACTTTTTTAGCCCATCTGTCCAGAGTTCTGGCATTCTTATCAGAAGGTGTAGGATTCTTTGCAGAACTAGCCCTGGGTCCTTTAGGTCCCTGTGTAATGACCTCCGGGTCTGCAGCAGGATTTCTGTACAGGTATATGTGAGAGTCTAGTACTCTGTAATCCCTGTCTTGTTTACTGGGAACAGGTGGGTGGGCATCCAGGACTAAACTGGATTCATGGAAAACATCATCCACCACTTCTAATATAGGGGGGATGGCAAGGGGTCTGTGATGGGGTAGGTCTAGAAATTCTCTTAGCCTTTTCTTAGACTGATGGAAATCCTGAGATTCTCACTGGAAATGTTCCCTGAGGGTGTGGAGGGTTTCCCCAAAGGAGAGGTCTTCTGTTGGGGAGGCAGAAGGGATGGATTCCTCTGCATCTGTATCCTCATAAGTAGTTAAAGGTTGTTGTTCCCCTTCAAAATCTGGATAATCTGATTCCTCAGAATCTTGCTCTGTCAATAGTTCAGGAGAAGGATGTCTTTTCCTTTTAGCAGTTGTGGCTTGACTGCCCCTGATAAGGGAAATAGGATCCTCTGCCATCTTAAGAATTTGGGCCTGGGGTGGAGGGGCGGGAGTAAGATGGTGGCCTGGCTTCTAGGCCTAAGACTATTCATCGGTCTGAGAGAAACAGTAGTCAGGTGTGAAGATGATGGTTTCTGACTAGAATTAGTAGTGTGAAAGACCTCCTTGGAAGCAGGTGCCTGAGTCACGGCTCTGGACCCAACCGAGGCAGAGACAACCAAAGGCTCTGAAAACAAAGATTTCTGCAGAACACCGGACTCTGAAAGGGTCTTGGTAGAGGCCTGCGTAGCTATCTCATTGGGTATCAGGGGCTGCGAAAGTGCCTCACTGAATTCCGGAGAACTGACGACCTGCTTAGCGGAAGAGTCATCGGAAGGCTTAGCCTAGTGTGGTACGTCTCTGCCTTTATCCCTACACATTTTTGGAGGCTCTATGGATTGCTTGCTGACCTAAGCCATTTGTGAAGCTGGAGGATGAAAATTCCTGTTTACATAAAGAGCTCTATGACATAGTTCTTGCATTAAAGAGGGTACAGAACTGGCAACGAGCGATGTCATGGTCTGGGCCTAAACAAGTGACGAAGTATGAATGGAAATCTCAGTGTGGGATCTGCTTTCCTCAAACAAGACAATTGTTAACTTTTTCAGACATTGGTTAGTGCAAGAAAAAGAGATCCCCAACAGGGTACTTAGCTTTAGACGTTTTCAACTGTGATCAGAGCTCTGGTAGCAACCGACCGGCACACTTGCAAACTGCTTCTGCTAGGGGCTCTACCGCAAGAAAAAAAGGGGGGGGGGTTGTTAACTATTAGGACCGCATTGCCATATTCCCTGGGGCTTCTGACTGGTTAGGGCAAGAAAAACTGATGTAATGGTGTCAGATGCCTTGCTTTATAGCACTGATGACCTGACGTCAGTCCACAGACGACAGCAGCTGACGCAGAAAAACATTGACTCTGGTATTCAGGCTGGCCGAGGGCTACCACAGCAGGGATAACCCACAGGTGATGACTGTAACAGTGAAACATGAAGAACATCTAGAAGAAACATTCAAAAAATGTGGAACAAGACCCAACTAGTGTGCAAACTACATAAAACTTTAATTAAATAGAAACAAAAGCATTAAGAGCTTTTGTCCAGTGAAAATTTAACAGACTTCTTCAGAACAATATGGTTACTTCCCTTTGTTGTTTAAATATCAAAACATCACTGTCACTAAACAACCTGACTTTCTTAAAGCTGTAGTACAAAAATAAGGAAAGACTGTAAGCCTGCAACTCAGTCACAAAATATAAATAAATCGCTGACCTCACATAAACTTGATAATAATGATAATAGACGGTTCCAACCATAAAAAAATATGTCAATTATAAAATTGTAAAAAAAAAAAAAAAACAGAGTTATGAACAACTTGACATTTTGGTACTGTCCTAAGCCTTCCGAGCTGCATGTATTTTTGATTTATTGTGGCGTTGTACACATGCGAGTATGCCTCTTGTTTTATTGTGGTTCCACTCTTCAGCTTACTTGAATCAATGCATGTGATATCACCTAACAAAGTTGATTTTCAAGCTATTCAAACTCCTACAGGGAAATTCTTAACACATTTATTTCACCCAATCTCCTACAACATTGTACTGAAATTCTTCCCAAAGTTAAATTCATATGTATCCAAACAGATGGATAAGATACGACCAAGATACTTCCAAACAGTAGCCAAGGCAATCTGCAAGCCAATTACATGGCATGTCAACACAAGCTAGGGGAAGCTGCACATGTGCCACCATTATGTGAGGAGCAAAAGTAGGAAAAAGAGTATCTGCCCACAAAGATGGAAGCACTGCAGCACTGGTAACTACATACGTCTTCATAAACCCACTTGTCAAAATCCTGGTTGACAACCAAAATCACATTACATCTGACACTCAACACAGTTTCAAGCAAGCTTGATGGAGTCAGTTCAATTTTAATTTGCATAAATGAACAAACCGATGGTAAGGTAACCTCAGTGTAACTGCAATAACTGTATTCTAATTTGTAGCTTGGGCAGAGTACTTTTCCTAGCGGACAATTTTCAGACTCACTACAGATGCAAATTTTACAAGAAAAATGAAGGATGCAACAAATACAATCATGGAGAAACAAGAGTGAAATTTTGCATATACTCCAAATAACATATTGTAATTAACTAAAAGCCCTATATATTCTTTCATTAAAAAAAAAGACACCCCGATTGAAATAGTCAGCCAGCAGCATAAACCATTTATGGCCACAGTTGGCTGCAGGCAGTGGTCAGAGATGGCTCTGCGACCAGGAGAGACTAAGCGGAATATCTGGGAGTTCAATGGAGAGAAAGCACAGGGGTTTAAGGAAATACTCACATCTCTAGCACCTCAAGAAGAAGAGGTGGAACAGAAAAAGAATGGCAAATTCTCAAAACAGCATGTGTGAAGATGACAGAATAGACATGTGCTCTTGCCAGGAGTAGAAATAAGGTATATAATAAAAGCTGGTGTGAAATGCGGAAATCTAAGAAGTTATAAACAGGAAGAATGGGTGCAAGAAGAAGTGGGAGATATAAAAGATGGTGCAGACTAAGATGGTACACTGTCTGACTAACAGGAAAGCTGCAATAGCACACTACAATGCTTCAGAGAACCTCTACAAAATCCTGGAAACCAACTTAGTAAATGGCACTAAGAAGTTCTATGAGGGTGCAAGGCAGCAACAGAAAGACAAAGAAAGCAGTCGGGAGAAACCATTCATAGGAGATGTCAACAGCAATCACCACTCCAGAGCAAATCAAGGGCAGCGAAGAAGAGTATTTGTTTGTTAATGAAGAAAACACACAGAAGCTGCATAGAGAGTCTACAATGAAAGAGGAAGGAGGGCTCATCCTAGAAGAAGGCCCATATGAAGTCAGAGCAGACATGATCAAAACATTTGGAGCATCAGGAAGTATTTAGAAGGAGGGTTGACAGAGGTTGAAGTATTGCAGAATAAGGGGAATCTCATTAAATAAGAAGAGGAGCAACTGCAGAGTGCTAAAGGGAAAATAATGGAATATTTGGATAATATGCATGCATTTAGAAAGGTTGCTTTTAAGCAACTTTTCTAAACACATGTATAGAAAGGTTACAAAGGTCACTTTTAAACAGTATTTTTTATAACTACGTCAGAGCACAAAACAGTTAGGACAATGACTTAGGCAACAGAAAGTTGAAAGGGTTGTTACCAAACTTAGGGAGCCTATAACAAGAAAAATCCTATAGAGGTACTACAGATTATTTCAGAAATTTTATGAAAATCTGTACAAAGCAGAGAGATATGGAAATGAAAAATGCCTCAAGTGGAAATACTTATGGAAGACTTAATTATATCATTGTTAGAGAAATATTAGGCTCATCAATTAATGTCCAAGACAGGAAGAGATGAGATAAAAATGGTTGTGTATAACCAATCAAAAGTCTCCAGGAACCCAGAGTATTCCTGCAAAAGTCTGGATGTTGAAAGGGAAGAAAGTGATAAGAAAGTGATAAAACTTAGAATGTTTTGCTTAACAATATTTTAAAAAGGGGGGGACGGTTACCAGAAAGCTGTGGTAGCTATATTATCCAAAGATGGTAGAGACCTTTCAGTCAAATATTAACATAAACATGTTTCAATTTTGTAACACTTTTATTTAACTGAATTATCACTTAAGACATAGGCAAACATGCATTTATATAAAAGAAAACAAAACATGTTAACATGTTCACAGTTAGAAACATTATACATCACATATTACCCCAACATTTCATAAATTGTTCAATTCCTGCTTTTCCTTAAACCTCACTCCTCCTCCTCTAAAACATTATTCTGCATGTACTGCTCCCACGATTTCCATTTTTTCTAATTAATTTGGTCTACATTTTTCTAAAGATCTCACTTCTAGTTCTTTTATCTCTGTGACAATATTAAGTACAAACAGTTGGTATAGACGTCAGCTTCCATTTTCTAGTAATTGCTTTTTTTGGCAGCCACAATACTTAAATTTAACAAGGCCTTCCCTATGTCTAGTCATTCTGATCCTGTATCCCAGCTCAAAACATAATTTCCTTAGCTACAACCATTTGCTCAATAAATATTTCCGACAGATTACCCTGTAGGGTCTTTTTTAAAGTTTCCACCTCATTATACTCTGAAAATTGCTATCTAAATGAGGAAAAATTTGTTGGTGTTTGCTTGGTATATAAAAATAACTATGCAAACATTTCCATGTAAAAATCCTAAATCGTTTAGACTCTGTTGCACATCTAGGCGCTATACATACATATGTCCTCCTATGGATTCCTCATGAATTGCATATCCAATCATTCTACCCAATCTTTTTCTAACTTCCTCTGTCCAATTCCTGTAGCTATTGTGCAATATTTTATATGCCCTGCTAATTATCCCCTTTTTAACATCAGTTTCTATTCAAGATTCAACAAAAACTCTAGCACAGCAGGTGTTTCATTTAGGATTCCCTTATCCCTTTCTCTCTGCCTCTACTTGATATCAATCTCTGGTATAGAAGGCAGTCTCCAGCTTGCAGTCCAAATGTATTCTTGGCCTCTTCACATTCTATCATTCCCTCTCTATTTATTTCCTACCAACACCTTGGTTCCTTTGCAGATTTCTCCAGTAAATTCCAGTCCCCTCTTGCTTATTCTCTGCACATGCAATTGTAGTCACCCTATTGGCAGAATATCCTTTCTCCATTCTCATGTTGGCTTGGTTCTTAGAATACTTTCTGCTACTTTTTGAATATAATATTCTGTATGGTTGTTGTTATTCTCCTTAAGGACCTTCATCCAAAATCCTACTCTTTCCTTACTTCTTGAATTTCCCCCCATTTCCATCATCATCCCTTTCAACTCTGAACTTTAGCTTTATCCTTGTGTTATGTATATGAGCCTTAACTGTGTAGCTCTAAAATATCCCT
Source organism: Protopterus annectens (assembly GCF_019279795.1). Lineage (NCBI taxonomy): Eukaryota > Metazoa > Chordata > Ceratodontiformes > Protopteridae > Protopterus > Protopterus annectens. The sequence continues at coordinate 449,725,250 of NC_056732.1, read as the reverse complement.
TCAAATCAAGTAATCATAAACCACCTTGTTCTATTGGAAGAATCAACTTATCCCACTTGACCCTTGCCCTCTTCCTCTCCAAGATAAAATCCTTCAACTGTTTATTAAATACTGTCCACTGGTTGATAAAAACATGCCTGACTGGTTGATAAAAACATGCCTGACCTATACATAAACTAAAGGGACTAAAAACCTGTTCACTGCTTGCATCTTGCTACCCAGTTCATAAACAAGGGCTTCCAGTTTCTCATTTTTGTATTATCATTTGTTTAATCTCTTCCGATGTATCATTAGCTGCCATAGCATAACCCTTTTTAACCCATACTCCTAAATACTTCACTTTAAAATGTCCCCATAAATAATGGGTATTGCTTTAACAATTCATGTGTGGGTCCATAGTTCATAGCTACAGCCTTTGTTTTGTCTTCATTAATATTATATCCCCCAGAAAAACTTAAACTGTCTCAGAATGTTGCAGAACATTGAAATATACCTTTCTGGTTTTATTAATTACAAAATAATTATGTCTGCAAATAAAAACAACTTTTCATGATTACTGTACTAATCAAATCTTTCAATTTCTGAGTACCCTTTTTTCTTTGCCAATGGCTCTAAATATAATGCAAATAACAACAAGGGAAGAGAACAACCCTGCCTGGAATCGTGTTTCAATTTTGAACCACAATTATAAAGTGTTTATGTCAATACTAGGTAACAGAATGGCAAAGGTGGTGTAAACATTGATAGACATGGATCAGTGTGGTTTTGTGGAAGGCAGGCAAACATCTGATAACATTAATAGAACAATGATGATCCACATGGAAGCAGAGAGTATACCAAAATGTCACTATTGTTGGTGGGGCTTGAATTATAGAAAGCATTTGAAAGAGTTAGTTGGGATTTTATGAGGTGGACAGTGATAGCATTTACTTTCCCTTTTAGAATAACAGGGTTAATAAGGAGGTTTTATGTAAGCTTGGAGGCAAGAATTAAGGTGGGAGGTTTCCTCTCCAACAAGCTGTGTTTGAACAAAAGAACAAGGAAGGGGTGTAGTCTTCCCCTTTTATTTACTTTATAAGGGACTCACCAATTAACAGATATAACTGGTATGGTAATCAAGAACAGTTAGCTTTATTCACAGATGATAATACTTTATACTTGATAAATCCAGAAAAAGGATATCTCAGTGTTGGTGGATATTTTGAGTCAGTTTCAAGTCTTTTTATGATATAAAATATAAGAAGATAAAACAAATACTACAGCAGTAAACTATGTACCCCCATATGAATTGGTTCAGAAATGTTTATATATATATATATATATATATATATATATATATATATATATATATATATATATATATGGAATGATAAGATGAAGTATTTAGGTGTATGGATAAAAATGATTCTATTACAGCAGCTAAGGATACATGAGAAGAAATTAAAAAGATAATACAAAAATTATGGATATGGATAGTAAGATACAAGCAGTGTAAATGATTCTAGCTCATTTAATTTTATAGGTTTATACACACACACACACACATATATATATATATATATATATATATATATATATATATATATATATATATATATATATATATATATACATAATATTACAGGCATAGGTTCATACATTAGTACTAGCCTAACTGCTTTTGTGGGCCATTTTAAGCCTAGCCAATTACCCCATGTGGTCAGGCATATTTTTATCAACCTGAGAAGTTTTGGACCATGATTAATAAAGATTTGAATGACTGTATTTTGGGAAGGGAAAAGGGTGAGAGTTAGTTATGATAGTCAGTTATCCCCATAGAATAAAGTGGTTTAGGATTACCTAATCTGAAGTGATCTTCTAGAGCTGTGCAGTAAGGTCCACATTCTTCACAGGAGCAGAAGGTTATATGTCGAAGTGAAAAGAGATGATGAAACAGAAAGGAGTTCAAAAAATAAGAAGTGAGTGGGATATTGGATTCAGATACTTATGGAGAATAACAGCAACAATACAGAATATTATAGGTTCATAGGTTCATAGGTTCATACTAGGCTATCTGCCCAAGGGCATTTATAAGCCTAGCCCATAGTTATGTGGCTTTCGCCACCCCTTTAGTTTGAATAAAAACTATGCCTATCATTTTGCTGTGCCTCTGTCAAGCAGTGACACTGAAGTAATCCCTGGGGTATATCTGCAATCTCCCATCCATTGGTCAAGATTCCTCTTGAACAAGGCCAGAGAGGTGCTCTGCCTCACATGTACTGGGATTTTGTTCCACAGCATAGGGAGTCTCTGGGTGATGAATCTGTCCCTCCAGCACGTTCTATTTATAACCGTGTCAAGGTTTAAGTCTCCGCCCTTGTGGTTCTGAGGGATCTAGATTTTTGAGGTGAAGCATATTCATCAAATCTGGGTTTGACATGGCCTTATATGTCAGGCACAGGTCACCTCTGAGCAAGCGGTATGAGACTGAATAGAGCTGGAGTTCTTTCAGTCGAGCAGCATAAGACATATTTTTGAGACCCTTTATCCTTTTGGTGAGGAACTTTTGGGGCCTTTCAAGCTGCAGCAGGTGTCTGGTCAGATACATTCGAACGGGCATTGTACTCAATCATAGGTCTAATAAGTGATGAGTACAGGGGGACGATGACCTCCCTTGATCTAGATGTGAATCCCTTCATGATCAGGTGGGTGATATAGAAGGTTTTCCTAACTACTTTAGCAACATGAGTGTCAAACGAAAGGCTACTGTCAACCTGGGTCCCCAGATCTCTGATGACTTTTTCTGTGCTCAGTGGATTGCCACCTATATGGTAGCTAGGGTAACCTTGTTTTTCCCGAAGGGTATGACTATGCATTTTTGGCGTTTAACTTCAGGCCATGGCTCTGGCACCAGTTATCCGTTTCTGTGAGGCCCTTCTGGAGGATATCTGTGTCAGATGTGTTTTCGACTATGGCTTCAGTTTGCAGTCATCTGCAAACTTTGTCAGCCATAACCCTCCTGTGTTTGCTTGTACTTCAGAAAAGTAGATGCCGAACAAGAGTGGACCCAGGACTGAGCCCTGTGGGACACCACTTGTGACAGGCTTTGAGTCTGACATGGCTCCAGCAACTCTGACCCTGTGGGTTCTGTCACTTAGCCAGTTTGCAACCCATCTTGTGATGTATGGGTTTACATTCAAGCTGATGAGTTTTTCGATGATACCTGAGTGGGATATTGTGTCGAAGGCCTTTGCCAGGTCGAGGTAGGCTGTATGGACTGCCTTTCCCTCATCAATGGCCTTGGTGACTGTCTCGAAAAAGTCAACCAAGTTTAAGAGGCAGGATCTGCCTTTGACAAAGCCAAACTGAGTTGCATCCAAAGTCTGCAAGTTCCCTATGTCTTTATTTATGAGTTCCATTATGATCCTCTCCATGGCTTTGCAGATAAGGCTTGTCAAGCTAATGGGGCGGTAATTTCCAGGGTCTGTGGAGGCACCACCCTTATGAAGTGGGACCACAGTCGCCGTGCGCCACTCCTTGGGTACGTATCCTGAGGTGAGGCTAAGATTAAACAGCTGTCCTAACTGTGGGTTTAATTCCTCGTTGAGTTCATGAAGCACACAGCCGGGGACACCATCACATGGATGCTGTGTTTTTTGCCTTAGTGAGGGCAGTTCTCACCTGGGCGTTGGAGATGTTTGGGGGGCTACAATCCTCTGGAATAGATATCTCTCCTTTGGGGGGGGGAGAAGTTTGCACTGAACCTGTCAGCCAGTATGTTGGCAATGTGTGTAGGTTCAGTAATTTTCACATCATTTTGAACTAATTCTGAGCATATCTGGGAGTTTCCTCCTAGGTTTCTAACATAGCTAAAGAAGGCCTTATGATTCTCTTTAGAGTCCTTGGCGATTTTTCTCTCAAAATTTGCCTTGGATGATTTTATGAGAGCTCTTAGTTTTTACTTATAATGATCAAAGGTGTCTTACCTTTCAAGGATTTTGCTCTATCTTGTAGTAGCTTCCTCCTTTTGTTGTAGAGCTTGTTTATGGCTGGGGTCCACCAGACTGGACGCTTGCCTTTGGTACAGAGAGTCTTAGTTTTGTTTGGGATTGCCTGATCCATGCAGTCCTGTAGGTGCTGGTAGAAGGCATTTGTAAGTGATTCAGCGGTTTGAGTAATGTTTACCACTGGCTCAGGGGCCTTAAAGGAGACCACACTAGTTTTTAAAAGTGTGAAATCGGCTTTTGAGAAGTTTTTCACTGTGGTCTTTTTTGTTTCAGGTGGGGGCGGGATGAGGACCTCCAGCGAGATTAGTTTATGATCTGATCTCACCAGTGAGGGGTATACTTCCGGTGTTGAACATTTTGATCCCATGTTCGTGATGATGAGATCAAGTATGTTTTCTCCTCTTGTGGGGATGGTGACTAGTTGTTCCATGGCATTTGAGTTTATGAACTCCAGGAATCTTTGGGTTAGAGTGTTCGGGCTTGAGTAGTGTTCCCAGTCTATATTAGGGTAGTTGAAGTCACCTAGTATGATGGTGTTTGGAGATACATTTATCCCCTCCAATGTTTTCAGGAAGGCCATGTGAGGTTCCTGAGTTTGAGAGGGTGGCCTGTAACATGCTACAAATTGCAGAGCAGTCTTGCCTATGGTTAATTGCACCTGGATGGTCTCCGATGCATCGTGCGTTGCCACCAACCTTGAGGTGTGGGTGTCCTTTATGAATATGGACACCCCCCCCTCCTTTCTTGGTGTTGTCCGGATTTTGGGGCCGGAACGCATGATATGAGGTGAAACCTGTTAGTGCTGGGGTGCTCTCAGGAGCCTTGAACCAGATTTCTGTCACAGCACAGACATCGATGTTCTCCATATTGAGAAAGGCCTCGAGTGCGTGCATCTTGAGATTGAGACTTCTGGCATTGAGCAGCATTACCCTTAGTTTTTTTCCTTTTGGTGTTCTAGGGTGGTAGGTTTAGAATTTGAGCCTTGCCTAAAAAGGCACTATGGGGTGGCAAGAGCCTTTGCCAATATCCGGAAGCCCAGGGTGACAGGTGCAAGCCGTCCCTTGAAGCAGCGTGGCTTGTCCAGCATGTCATCCCAGGCAGACAGACATTGATCCCCTTTGAATGACACCAGAATTTAAGCCAATTATTAAAGCTGATCATCTTATCACTGTATTGTGGCATCATTCTAGGTGAAGGTAGGATACTGCTCAAGGTCAGGGTCATACCTGCCTGGGCTACATAATCAGAGAGCTCCTCGATGTCCCTTTTCATGTAGTCCAAGGAGGTACGTCTCAGGTCGTTGACACCAGCGTGGACAATGACTGAGTCGTACTTGTACCTGCTGTTGAGAGACCTGAGTGCTTGCGTTATGTGGCGGATTCTAGCGCCCGACAGGCAGCTTACTGTGACCTTCTCTTTACTCAGTCTGGTGAGCGGGACATCAGTGTGTCTGACTATGGAATCACCAATGACAAGTGTGTCTGGCATTTTGTTTGGCCTTAAGGGCTGTGACTGTTTGACACTATGACTGTGTGGTCTATGTGTTGCATGTGTTGGGTCGTGAGGTGGTAGTTGTTTGGGTGTCTGCTTTGGTGGCCTCTGCTGTTTTGGTAAATTTTTGATCAGAGCCTCCGAGTATGTCTTTGTGTGAGTATGTGTATGATTTGAAGTTGTGATGGTACCATGTGTGACTGGGTATGTATTGTGTGTGGTTACCTACTCCTCCTGTCTGGTCTTGCCAGTCCTATGTTGAGAGAGCTCAGCCTCCAGTTTGGCCGTATAGTTGCATCTCTCGCATGTATTTGTGTTTTGTGGGAGAAGGAGAGGATTGTCTGTGTACATGAGGCAGTTGTAACATTGCCTCAATATTCCCAGGTTCACCAGTTGAGCTGGAGAGGACACTAGCAACTGATCCCTCGACATACTAGAAGTAGTAGATAAAGAGACTTTCAAAGGACTCCGGGAAGTGGGTTTTAGGCTGGTGGGGTACTATCTATAATAAGAGTGCTTTATCAAGGTGCAAGTACTGTAGGAGTAAGTGCTAGGCTTTACAGATAGAGAATAGTCTACTTGGGAATCAAGTAGAGATGAACTTTTCAGTTATAGGATATGCTGGTTAGATCAGCAGTACAGCTCGAGGAAGGTAGTTTTAAGGGAAAATTGGAAGAGTGGAATTTAGATGGCCCAAATAGTTTAACCTTGTTTAACCGCTGCTCTTGTGTGCAACAGTGGTAACTCAGCTAAATCAGCTTCACGCGTGTTTAGCGTGTTTTATAGCAGGGGCTGAAGGGAGCTAGGAATTGGCCCAAAACGACCAATGGACTACTAGTTTCTGGCTGAAACTTCACCAAATCAGACAAAAAGGCCGCTCAGTGCTTCCCACTCCCACTGGTAAGCAAAGAAACTTCCCTCCTTCCTAATAAGGCAATTGATCAGTAACAGGAACTAAAAACAAAGCCCAGGGATCAGCAACTCTGAAACTGGACTACTCTAGTTCAGTAAGGCGGGAAAACAATAGATTTTTTTTGTTTTATTACAGAGACAAGGAAAAAAACAGACAGTAAATGCTGTAAATCGGCTAGCGCACTTTAGTGTGTAGCCTACAGAAGAACTACGTTAACATTGGAATGGAAGGAGATTTTATCAGTGGGGATGACTGCAGGTAGGGGTATACAAATTAGGCAAGAGGGGGATGGAATTTACTGGAGACAATTAGCAAAGAAACAAAGCTTTTGGGAGCAAATATCATGACAGCAAAAGATAATAAAAGGGATGAGGCTAAGCAGAAGTCTGGACCACAGGTTTGAGGTTAACTTTCTTATTGTGGATTGATAAATGAATAAAGGCAAAGGGACGTGTGATTGTTACATGGAAGTCCTGCTATGGTAGTGTTTTTGAATGAGTCTAAAACAGATGTTGCCATTAAAAATGAGTAATTAGTAGGGCATACAAAACAATGCATAATAACTGTAAGAATCAATCAGAGGCAGTTAGAAAAGATCGGTAATACAGAATGCAAAGGCAATGTACAAAGAAATAATGACAAGACATCTTTAAGGATCCCACGTTTGCAAAAAAGTCCAGAAGGTTTAGGATGTTTGTTTGGAAGCGACAGCACAGATATTTTTATATACCCCAAGAACACTTCAGAGAATTTTTCTTCAGGTATTTGGAAAAAGCTGGTAGGAAACAGAGAGTTAATTGGGAACATGTTTTTTGGGAATGAAACAAGATGACAAATTTAAAAATTTCCTTACAGAATATTTTGGCAGAAATGGAGAAACAAATAGCTGCAACTAAGGAAAGATTCTCTAAACTGGAATACAGAATCTGAATTGCCCAGACATCGTAAGGCCTTACTAAGTTTTAACACTATTTGCTGCAAAGAAAACAATTACTAGGAAATGGAAATCTAAACCAACTAAGTGAAGTACTAATAAAAAGAGTGGAACTGAGATATTCAGAAGTGGGAAAAAGCAAATTGCATATAAACAAATGGAATGTGTGGGAATTATACATGCAGAATAGTGTTCAAGAGGAGGAGTGAAATTGAAGGGAAGGCAGGAATTGAGTGATTCGTGTAATGTACTGAGTGAAAGCCTTAAAATGCATCCTACACAAAAATAAAGCAAATATTAGTATGCCTTGTTTTCTTTTCTATTACTGTATATGCACATATGGCTCTTTGATTTAAAAAAGTAGTGTTTAATGAAGACATTTAAAAATAAATACTGGGCAGAATGGGTTTTTAAAAGGAAAGTCTTTACAAATCTGATTAGTTGCTAACATTGGATTACAAAATCATTAGACATGGGCTTCTGTTGGAAATGATTTACTTAGATGTTGGCAAAGCTTTTAGTTTATTTATGTATTTTTATTTTATTATTATAGTTTGCATTTTGTTTTGCATTTGTTTACAAGGAAAGTCCTTTTTTCAGAAGATGCCTGGGTGAAAAGATCCAGAAAAGTAAAATGACTCACAGAAAGAAAACAACGAACACTTCATAGTTTATACAGAGCACATAAACAGTACTGCTGCTATACAGTCTTTCAAAGATTCAACAATATAAAAACCAAAAACAAGAGACAAAATCACTAGACACTTTGGACTATGACTGACTTTAGAACATAAACTGTGCATTAAGAAAGAAAGAGAAATAAAAAGAATAAAACACAACTGTGTAAATGTAATAGGAAATAAAGGAGCTATGCATGAGGTACACATCTTAATTTCTGTTTTTTGTAAGTATATCAGTGGGTAAGAATTGGAGCAGCATACATTAGGGTAGACAAGAGGTGAGTTTGGGCTAGGGTAATCCGTGCTTGTTTCGAGAGGGATTTCCTGTGCCTATATAGTGTTCCCATTTATTTATGGACTTTTTTGATGGTTTGTGAAATGTAGATGTCGAAGTGTAAATTTTTATCAATTTCAATGCCTAGGAGTTTGGTATTGTCAGAGAGAGAGAGATAATAGTGCCATTTTTGGAGGAGATAGTGAAGGATAGAGGGGTGGAAATGGTTTTGTTGGGGGTGGAAAGTAGTAATTTGGCTTTATTAGGATTTAGGATAAGTTGAATCTGAGTGATCCGACTTTCCACAGAGCTAAAGGATTCCTGGGAGAGTCCATGTAGGGTGGGAAGTGATGGAGCTGAACAGATAAGAATTGAATCATCAGCGTATTGTATAAGTGAAGCATGCTGTGTGGTGGTATGGAAATTATTAGTAAATATGGAGAAAAGAAGTGGGCCTAATATGGAGCCTTGTGGTACACCTATGGTAGTTGGGAGTAAGGGGGATAGTACACTTTACCATTGGACAGACTGTTGCCTATTTGACAGACAGCTTTTAAACCAGGCTATAGCGGAAGGGGCAAAGGATAGGGATGACAGGGTGTCTAGTAGTAAGGAATGTGAAACCATGTCAAATGCTTTGGAGAGGTCTAGAAATATTGCAGATTCAAAGTTGTTATTATTTCTATGTTGGTTGATCAGATAGGTGAAACAGAGCAGAGCGGTGGTTGTGCTATTGTGTTGTCGGAAGCCATGCTGTGTGGGGGAGAGGAGATGGTGTGAGTTTAGGAATTGTGTTACTTGAAAATGTATACATTTTTCTAGTATTTTAGATAAGGGGATAGAATGGCAATGGGGTGATAATTTGAGTATTCATAAGAGTTTCCGCCTTTATGTAGTGGAATAATGTATGATACCTTCCACAGCTGTGGGACATATGCCTCTTTTATGGAGCGATTGATAAGACTAGAAATAGGGTAGGATAAGGATTCAGCAGCTATTTTTAGGAAGTTGGCTGGTAGATTGTCAGCAGCAAGGGTGGTAGGTTTCAGTTTTAGGAGGTGTTTTTTAATTGCTGAGGTGGGAATGGGTGATAGCGTAAAGGATGGGATGTTGTCAGGGCATTTGGTTGGGTTATATGTAGGGCTGTTTTTGAATAGTTGGGAGGATAGTGTTAAGATGGATTCTGTGAAGTGGTGATTGAATCGGGAGGCAATGTCCTTGTTGTCATTCGTGGAGTTAGGAGTGGGAGTGGTAGTTTTGTCTGGTTTTAGGAGAGAGTTAATGGCATGCCAAAACTTTTGGGGATCTTTTGAATGCTTGTTTTGGATACTGAGGAAGTAATTTTGTGTATCAAGTTTAGTTTGTCTCTTGGCCTGATTTCTAAGTTGTAGATAACTTGGTTTGGCTAGGCTAGTATTGTATGTCTTCCAAATTCTCCAAGCCTTACCCCTTGACTTTAGAAGGGCTCTAGTTAGCCATGGTGCATAGTTTGACTTGGCTCTTATTTTCCTAATTGGTGCGAGTCTATCAAGGATATTGATGAGAATATTGTTGAAGTAGTCAACGGCTTGGTCTAGATTTAGGGTTTGTAGTAGTTTCCAGTTACTATGTTTTAGAACACTGTTTAGTTCTTGTAAATTTAGTTTACAGTCATCTCTGACTTATTTAAAGACAAGATCCATTGGATACATCTTCATACAGGTCCATTATAATATCAAATCATGATTATAAAGTGTTTGTCTTTAATGGCTAAAAGAATGGCAAAAGTGATACCAAATTGGTAGACATGGATCAGTGTGGTTTTGTGGAGGGGAAGCAAACATTTGACAATATTAACAGAACACTAATGATGATCCAGAGGGAAGCAGAATATAAGAAAATACCACTATTATTGTTTGGTCTTGATGCACGGAAAGCATTTGACAGAGTAGACTGGGACTTCATGAACAGGACAATGGAAGCATTTGCTTTCCCTGACACAATTATAAGGTTGATTAGGAGTATATACAAGGGATTGGAGATGAAAATGAAAGTGGATCGGGTCCTCTCTAATAACTTATGCTTGAAAATAAGGGATTCAGAAATTCAAGGATATAATTGGCATGGTAGTCAGGAAAAGCTGGCTCTACTTGCAGATGATATAATTTTATACATGACAAAACCAGAAAGGGATATTACAGTGTTGTGGAATATTTTAAGACAGTTTCAAATCTTCTCAGGATACAAAATTAATGAAGCTAAAACAAAGGCAATAGTGGTAAATTATGTACCCACACAAAACTTGGTCCAACAATATCCATATTTATGGGGACATGATAAAACGAAGTATTTAAGAGTATGGATTAGAAATGACTCTACTGTAGCAGCTAAGGATATATGGGAACAGACTAAACAGAAGATAATAATAAAAAAAATGAGAAACTGGAAGCTTTGTTACATGGATATGGATACTAAGATGTAAGCAAGTAAAATGCTTTTAGTCCCTTTAGTCTTATACACAGGTCAGGCATATTTTTATCAACCAGAGGAGAAGCTGTGGATAGCAATTAAAAAAGAGTTAAAAGATTTTATTTGGGAAAAGAAGACAGCAAGGGTCAAGTGAGAAAAGCTGATTCTTCCAACAGAACAAGGCGGACTCAGATTACCCAATTTGAGAGAGTATTTTATAGCAACACAGTTAAGGCTTGTATACATAGCACAAGCAGAAAACTATAATTCAAAGTGGAAAGGAATGATGATGATATAGGGAGGAAGGTCAAGAAATAAGGAGAGATTGGGATTTTGGATGCAGACTCTTAAGGAAAACAACAAACATCATACAGAGTATTACATTCATAAAATAGCAGGGAGTATTCTAAGAACTAAACTGGCACGAGAATGGAGAAAGAGATTCTGCCGATAGGGATGACTATGGTTAGGGATACAGATAATAGGCAAGAGGGGACTGGAATTTATTGGAGAAAACTAGCAAAGGAACAAAGGTATTGGGGGCAAATAACTAGAAAGGGAAAGGTAATAGAATTGCAGGAGGCCAAGAATTTATTTGGACTGCAGGTTAGACACTGCCTTCCCTATTAAGGATTGATATCAGAGTATAGGCAAAGAGAAAGAATAGGGGTCTCGAAAATGAAAGACCAACACTGGTAGAATTTTTAATAGAATCTAGAACAGAACCTGCCGATAAAAAAGGAATAATTAGTACAGCATATAAAATATTGCACAATAAATATAAGAATCAGTCAGATGAGCTTAGAAAGGATTTTGAAGAGAAATTGGATAAGCAATTCACAAAGAGACAATGGGGGATATATGTGCTGGGAACATATTTTTTGGGAGTGTAGTGAACTGGCAGACTTTAGGGATTCCCTGCGGACTGCTGTGTCAGACATTTCTTATTGCACACCTGATATAGTTCAAGTACAGTTATGGCAACATCACTAGCACACTATTTTTAATGTAACACAAGCTATTTATTCTCCAAGGGTAGCAGGCACTGTATTTGTAGATGAAACATTTAAATGCAAAGTTGTGTGCTAGAAGCAGCCCTCTGCATTAGTAATCCATCCATCCATACTCAACCCCTTTTCCCATTTTGCACATGGGGTCGGGGTGTTTAATGTGGAATTATTCAGATAACTTTTACTTCTGCAGAAATTATATATATTGATGTAGCATATGTTATCTGGTGCTTGATATTTCTTATGCTCTTATAAATATTCTTCTGTTTAAATTCTGCTACACGACTGGATTGTATGGGATGACACTAGTGATCTTTATGCAATTTCATGTAATTCATCCAAAGTTACCAATAAAGTACATAAATGTATTTCTTCTTAATAATAATGGGTGTAAACAGTCAACAAAGTGGTTATAACTGCTGGTGGGCTCTCTGTGAATGAAAGTACCTTATGCTCTTACCATCTGGTCATTTTAAAGGTCAATCTGGTTTTGCAGGGCTGCTGAGTGTGTGTGTGTGTGTGTGTGTGTGTGTGTATGTATTAAGCTGGAATACTTTGGCTACAGTGTGTGTAAAACAAATTATATATGTATATATGCGTGCGTTTTGTGTGTTTGTGTATTTATGTACGTATATACATGTATTTAGCATTTGCTTACAGGGATATTCTTTTTCAGCAGAGCCCATGGAGAAAAGCTCAGCATAAAATAAAACAACCACATAAAATGATTATACATCATGCATATGATTATACAACTAAAGTTTAGTATAAGGCAATTTAAAATCATGACATATGTACAAAATGAAAAGTAGACTAAAGAAACTTCTAGTCTGATAACCATGGACCCGAAATATAACATTTTGACTACTAAAAAGGAAAAAGTAGACAGAGAGCTCTGACCAGTACATAAATGTTACTGTAACAAAACGGACATCTCGTAGGTATAATGCAGCAAAGAGAGCAGATGTATATAATATACAATATTGTGTTTACAGTAAGAACAGAGGTCACAATTATTTCTGGTCTACAACTAGCGTATGTGCAGTAGGGATGCAACTTCTAATAACATTTAGTACATTTGGCATATCCCTTTTCTTTGCAAAAAAAAACTTAGACATATACTATAACACACATTAGAAAAAACAGGTACTGGTTTGTTTCTTACAGAGCAGGTAGTTGGATTAGGTTGTAACAGAGTATTTACTTGGAAAGTGTTGAGTTAAGAGCTTCTACATCAGTTCATGAAAGCAGTGTGTACAGGAAGAAGAAAATAAATATTGAGGTTTCAAGAGGAGGAAAGTGTACAGGAATGAAGTAAGTGAATAAGAAGGACTGATGAATAAGGCTGAGTGAGTATGAGGGGTACAGAAAAAAAGACAGTAGGTCTGAGAGATTCATTAAAAAAACTAGCAAAGGAGTTTTACATTTGACTAGTTTGGGGAGAAAGGTTAAAAAGAGAGCAGACTTGGCAGACTAGTAGGAAGAAAAAGAGAGGTTTTTTTTCTTTTACTTGTTTGGTGGGAGTTTAAGTAATTTAACAAGTTCTACAGACCAAAACTGTGCTCTTCTCAAGCAAGAACAAAAATCATTGCAATTCTATCACCATCTAATAATTTAATTCAAAGATAATTCCAATGCCTACCGTTCCATCAAGATGCTGCCTTACCTTAATCTTTCTCAATAAATCATCAAATGAGAAAATAATCTCAGCAAAACTACTTGGTCTCATCAGTTTGTCAAACATATATATATATTTTTAATTAGTCACAGCCTATATGCCTACCTGCTGTTGACAATATGGCCATCAACTTGGGCGAGAATCAACTGGAGGAAGTCATTATCCAAGTATGTATAAAGGCTGTCTGGTACTAGGCCACCTGAGGACTACCAGCCTTCCATGGCCGTCCTCCTGTTTCAGACCGTTCACACAGGCAGCTCAATGGACTGACAGAAATAGATCACTATGTCTAGCGATCATTTTTCTGCCTAAGCTCTCACTTCTAGCCTTACTAGAGAGAGAAACACCCCACATTTTGTCTGTATAAATATGTTAACATGGATTGCATTTTGCAAATGCTTGCTGTCTCTACCCTGTAGTCACTATATTGTTTGCAAATGCAATTTTGAACACAAAACCTGATCATTAGAAATTAATAAGAACAGTTACTCAAATTAAAAGGTTAAACTCCGGACTGACTATGGGAAGGTATACATGAAATTGGAAGACTAGTTCTGGGATGAAGACTTTAAGGGACTAAATACTTAGGACACTTGAAGCTTACTGAAAAAAAGTTCTGATAAACTGCCTGTTATGGTTAAAATTACTGAGAAAAAGCCACTGAGATACAGTCAATAAAAAATAAAGAACAAGAAAGTTTATAAACTTTGGATTAAAAGCAAAAACATCACAGAAAAGACAATATAATGTGTTCCATGTAGATTAGTCAAATATGAGCTAAAGTGATTTAGAGGGGAAAGAGAGCTTGTTAAGGCCAAAAAAAAAAACTGCCCAGACAGGAAGAAATCATTCTTTACTTACATCACAGATGGTAGGAAATGAAGCAATGCCTCAGCATCTATAATATACACAAATACATTAGTTATGAGACCATAAGATAAATGCTTACTATGAATATTTAAAAATTATATTTGTCCATGAAAACAGAATCTTTAATAGACACTGTATAAGTGTGTTTTTCCCAGGTGGCAGTCAGTGAAATCAGTAGAAAGATTTTAAAACCTCTGATGGCTACAAAAACTGTAGGGCATGATGTAACTGTAAATACAGATTTAAAAGAATGAGTCAATGTAATCAGTAGATGTTAGGAATATATTTTTAAAAGAACTTTTTTTTTCAAAATTTAAATCCCACTGGAGTGCAAGGATGCAATTTTCAAACGTATTAATACAAACAAAGGTAATCTGTCTGGGATCAGGCCACATCAAGCTCCGCGCAAGCATCAACATGGGTAGGAGTAAGTGCAAGGGAGTTAGGAAAGGCCTGTACACCCACTGGATGAAAAGAGACACTGGTAGCAGCCAGTGGGGTCAACTGTAGGGTACAAAAATGGATTATTTCTGAAAACATTGGCTTTAGGCAGCCAGAAATATTTCTCATTAAAGGAAGCAAAACATAAAATGACTCTCAGCACCTGACAACCTCCCTTGTGCTCAAGGCCCAATATCTGTAGAATCCCCTCCTCTCCATTACGGGTCTACTACTGCTCCATGTCCTACCTTAATCTTTTCCTTAAGAAGAAGAATCCTAGCTGGGTGATGAATCCCCTTCTCTCGTCAATAGCCAGTGTTTTGAATACCAAGGCTTTCCTGGTCATAATACTGTTGCTGGAAAACCAGACAACATAATGTTTGGTTAGCTGCTGAAGCATAAACCTTGCTGAATACACCTTATAAATATTACCTGATGTTCTTCGTGTTTCACTGTTGCAGTCATTACATTTGGGTTATCCTGCTGGCAGGTTGCCCTCAGTCAGACTGAATTCCAAAGTCTTGGGTCCTGCGTCGGTTGCTGTTGCCTCTTCCCTGACGTCAGGTCATCAGGGGTATAAAAGATGCAGCCGACACCATTTTATTTAGTCTTTCTTGCTGCGCGGTGCCCGAAGCAGAAGCAGTTCGCAAGTGCCGGTTGGCCGACACCTGAGATTTTCGTGTTCGAGTTTCAGATCCGAAGTCTTCATTAAAAGCTAAGTACCCCGTTGGGGAAACTTTTTTCTTGCTCCAGACCGATGTCAGGAAAAAGTTAATAACTGCATTTCTTGTGGGAAGCAAATACCTCACGAGGACTTTCATTCTTACTGTATTCCTTGCCTAGGCCCTGACCATGACGTTGCTAGTTGTCAGTTTTGTGCTAGATTTAACCAACGCACTATTAAGCGTCGGTACGATTTTGCATTAAGCTATTTTGGGCAAAGATTTAATTATACAATGTCATCGGATGGCCATCCGACTACCGGAGTTCACAAAAAAACGCAAAGAAAAAGTAAAAGACAGACAACCGAGGTCCAAAACCGATGACAAAGCTTCTCCTAAGCAAGTCGCCGGTTCTCAGTGAGGCGCTTTCGCAGCCCCTGACGCCCGCTACTTTAGAGTCGCAGGCTGCTACCGACTCCCACATGGAGTCGGACAGGCCGCTGGAAACTCAAGGTACTGGAGCCCCGGAGATTATTTCCTCAGATGGGTCTGGAGCCGCTGAGCAGGCATCGGCTTCTGAGGGTGTTTTCAGACCTAAACAATTATATATAAAACCGACTTCAAAGACAAAGACTAAAACACCTGTAAAGGCAAAGAAACAAGTTTACCAGCCACAAGGACAGGCCTCCTTGCCAAAAAAACAGATGCTCAAAATGGCCGAAGACTTAATTACCTTGCTCAGGGGTTCCCATCCCCCTCCTGATAAGAAGCCTAGGCAAGAGACAGACTATGAATCTTCAGATCAGGTTTCCATTTCTTCTGATTCCTCTTCTGATCAGGAATATTCTCTTCCCGCCTATGAGGATTCTGAAGAATCAATTCCTTCAGCTTCTCCACCTGAGGATTACTCTTTTCGGGAAACCTTGCATACTATGAGTGAGCACTTCCACTGGGAGAGCCAAGATTTTTCAGAATCTAAGAATAGGCTCAGAGACTTCCTCTTAATACCTCAACACAGGCCTCTAGTTATTCCACCTGTGTTGGACATTGTAGATGATGTCTTCTCGGAGTCTAGTCTGACCCCTGACTCTTCACCTCCAGCTCCTGTTAAGCCGGACAGATACTACAGGGTCCCTGACTCTCATAAATTCCTTTTCAAAAACCCTACTGCAGACCCAGAAACAATTTCTCAGGGTCCCAAAGGGGTCAAGGCTTCTACTGCAAAAAACCCTACCCCCTCTGACAGGGATTATAGGGCACTGGATAGATGGGGAAAAAAGATTTACACATCTACTACTTTGGCAATAAGGGCCTTAAATTGCCAGTTTCATATGCTTAAATATCAGCAATATATCATGACACTGCTTAAACAGAAAATGATGGCAAATTCTGACTGTGCAGAAAATAAAGAAATGCAGGATTTATTGCATGCAGATGAACAAGTTGGAAAACATACTTTGCAATGTGGGTTTGATTCGCTGGAGGCCTCCTGCAGGGCCGCTGTTACGGGTTCTGTCATTAGGAGGCATGCTTGGTTAAAGGAACAAATTCTGCCTGACCATGTTAAAGCAAAATTATTAGATGCTCCTTTACAACATGATACCTTGTTTGGTGTTAAGGCAGAAGAGGTGTTAAAGAAAATGGATGACAAAGCTAAATCTATGCAAACGGTCAAGGATTTTTTATAGGTACAGTCACCTAGATTTAGCACTCACTGGCCTACAAAGAATTGGTCCTTTCCAGTCTCAGACAGACCTCAAAGGGGCAGATCCAGACACCCTAGAGGCAGATCACAGCCGCAAGGATCCTACAGGCCTAAGCAGTGGAGTGCTTCTACCTCCAAAGGTGGAGAAGACAAAGCACAATCATACAGGAATCAGCCCCAATGACTTCCCCCTGCCTGCACTAAGCACTTATTTTCTGGCAGCACCCTTAGGGGGAAAACTAGCACTTTTTTCTCAAAATTGGCACATTATAGCCCAGGACAAATGGGTTCTAGACATAGTGTCACAAGGCTACACGTTTCATTTCCATACCCTGCCAAGGGTAAACGGTTGGCCAGACCTGCTAAAAAATCAATGGGCAGAGGCTCAAAAACAAGTTGCAGCTCTCATGGACATGAGGGCTATTCAACAAGTGCCATAGCAAGAGCAGGGACAAGGATTTTACTCAAGACTGTTCTTGGTACCCAGAAAAGACAAAGCATGGAGACCAATACTGGACCTATCTATTCTAAACACTTTCCTGGATATACCAAAATTCAAGATGTTGACCTTACAACAGCTTCTGCCCATGCTGGGCAGCAAGGCTAGGCTCGTGACTTTAGACCTAAAAGAGACATACCTGCATGTCCCAATCAGACAATCATGCAGAAGATACCTCAGATTCAAGGCTGGCTCAAAGCATTACCAATTCTCTGCACTGCCCTTTGGCTTATCTACTGCGCCCAGGGTCTTCACAAAGTGCCTGGCACCAGTAATTGCTTACTGCAGACAAAGAGGAATACAAATATATCCCTACTTGGATGACTGCCTGTCAGAAAAATATGTATTAACTGTTAGAAAGACATATATGCAGACATATATAAGCTGTGTGGTCAGGCATATATAAATGTGCTCAAATTTATATGAAGAGCAAAGGTTGAAAAATAGTATGATATGTAATGCATTTAATTCTGTTTTACTAGAATAATAGTAGAAATAAACTCGCATATTATTGCTTGAAGCATAAGCTGCAGTGTGATTAGAAACTTGGCCTTGGCAGCTCGGCTGGCTCATTTCTGTCAGTAAAGATTATTTTGCAAAGTTAGAAAATAATGAATCTGTGTGCATGTGTATCTTTTCCTGCTTCCACCAGAAGAATGGCCTTGTGCGCACTATCAGAGATAATGTCCAGCTGGTGAACAGAGAGACAAAGAAATGTATTAAAGAGACATTCATTCATTGTATTCGAACTAATCTAAGAGCCTTGAATTGGCTACATCCTCGGAAGGACATTGTGATTGACCAGGTGCTTTGCAAGGCTGTAATATTCTCATGGGAAAAAGATTTTTGAAAAGCACTATCTCAGCACTTTTTCATAAGTTACTATGATGTAAAGACCCTGTCACTGACCACGTCAGTGAGGTGGGCAAAAGCTGATTGTAAATAATATAAAATGGCAAACACTGCCTAAATAAAGTTAGACAAAATTCTGTACAAGTTTGTGTATGGTTTTTTGCCTCCTAATGTACATTAGAGTATTAGAGTTTTAAATACCTGAGTTATCCTGCATTACTGTTTGTTATTGACTGACATTGTTTTTGAATGCCAAATGATTTTTACAGTCTGACTTTAACAAATTTATTTAACATTTTGGTCCTTCGGACCGGAATTCCCTTAGTAAGCTGCAGGTCACAGAGTGCATGAGTGGTGATAAATCTGCGCAGGAGAAGCTGCCGAAACAAAATGGTTCTTCTTAAAGTGAAAAGACCTCCGACTGAATTGTTGTGTGTAAAGAGGCTGTCCACTTTCTGATCTGTGGCTAAAAAGCGGAAGACTGGGCCCCAAGAAAAAAAAGACAGTCAAAGCGGGAGGCTCAGGTAAAAAGAATTTCCCTCTTTGTCTTTGTTTTAAATCAGGGACCAGGTTACACTGTGCTATTGCTAAGGTTTGTAATAGCAGAAAGAGAGAGAGTCAAAGTATTGTATCTTGAGTCATAGATCAGGGAATAACAAAGCAAAGTAAACAGTCATTCTAAACACTACTGTGAATATGGGAAAATAAAATACCACGTGGTACAAGAGAAGGGTTACATAACAGTCTTTTTAAGACATGGGAAATCAGTGCACTAAAAGATCACAAAATCCGCCCCTAAAGGATAATGTAAAGCATATGCAATTACAGTAAGCAAATAATGTAAAATATTTTGCAAAATGTGTTAACAACTATAAATTTGATAGTAAACTAAATAAACTTTCACTAGTTAAACTCCTTAAACAAGCTTTAATCTGATGCAGGGCGTCAGGCAAAAGAAAAACAGCACCAACTAGGCATACCTCAAGCACATAAGTAAATTAAGAAAGCAAATTGTAAAAAAAACAAAAGCTTAAAAAATTCTGAAACATTTTTAAACAACAGAGTAAAAGGTCTAACAGACAGAATCTCTGAAAAATAAAAACTTAGAGCAGACTGGACTTGCATTAATTAATGCATACAACAAAAAAATGAGACAGTAAATGGATATTATGCTAGATTATTAAAATGCTTAAAACAACAATTAAAAAAATACATTTTTAAAAGGTTGCATTGCCTCTGTTAGTAGTTTTATTACAAAGCATATA
The DNA here is from genome assembly GCF_019279795.1 of Protopterus annectens. Taxonomy (NCBI): domain Eukaryota; kingdom Metazoa; phylum Chordata; order Ceratodontiformes; family Protopteridae; genus Protopterus; species Protopterus annectens. The sequence goes on along the minus strand of NC_056732.1, from coordinate 449,705,542 downwards.
ATAAATCACTGAACAAGCAGGCTGCAAGCCTTACTTAAGTATGCTAGACGTACTGAAAGACACTTTAATAGTAAAAAAAAAAAAAGGCACAAGTCTTCACTGCTGAAGACAAAGCTAAAGTATTTGTATTACAGTCAGGTAAAAAGGGCATCTAGCTAGGGACTATAAACAAAATAAAAAAGCAATAACAAAAAATAAAAAAAATGTGGACTGACTATATAATAGTGGTAATAACCAAAAATCATCAGGAAAGGTTAATAAACAAAAAAAAAATGTAAATGTAGTAGTGGAAATAAAGGAAGTACAAACAAATGTAAAGAATAAAAATGAAAATAAAATTTTAAATTTAGCATTGTTGAGCCTGGAGCTCTACCTAGCAAATACAAAACCAGAAGTAACACTTCTGGTAAAGGGAAAAAAGGTCAAATTCCTGTGTGACTCAGGAGCGTCACGGACTTTGATACACCCCTCCAAAATACCAAAACATTCTGAATCACCTGATTATATATTAGTAAAAGCAGCAAATGGACAGCTATACAGGAAACCACTTTCCCATAATATAGCAATAACTAACCCTGTTTCAGGTATGACTCAAAAAAGTAAAATTGTAGTTTCTGCAAAAATATCCAGTAAACTTACTGGGAAGAGACCTTGTGCAAATATTTGGCATAGCAGTAGTTCCTACCATGCAGGGTATGGAAGCACAAAGACAAATGAATGCTCTTGTGGTGTAATCAAAGGGTAAAGCCTATTATTGGTACAGCCAAAACCTAGTTATGATTGGTCCAGGGGCAGTAACCAAAGAACTGATAAACGTAGCCATCAGTAAAGTACCCTCCCTTGACACTAATCAGCAACACTTGTTACATTGTACTCCATACTACTGTAGCACACCAGGACCTAATAAGGAATATAAGTAAAAATCCTGCTGACAAATTAATATTACAAACTTTATGCTGGAATACTGAGAAAAACAGTGTAGTAAGCTGTTCATTACCTCAGAAGTTCATGAAATTGTATAAGTCCAATAGACTGCCACATGTCAGCTTGACAAAAAACAAAAGTGTTAAATAGGCAAACTTAAAAAAAAAAAAGGTAACAAAATAAAAAAACAGACTGATTTAAAAATGTCAGGACAAGGAATATAAAAACAAAACTGAATTGGTTGACACAGACACATACAGCTGTACACTTGCAATCTAGTAAAGACAGCTGATTAGCATTTTTATTAAAAAAAAAAGAAAAGGCCTTGTGTAAAATTCCAACAACTCTGTGGTCAACAGGCAAGTTAAATGTAGGGCTTATTCAAGCAGCAGGACCAGTTACAATTACCCCAAAGTCAGCTTTTAGACCACAAAAAAAACAATACATTTAAAAAAAAAATGCAAAAGTAAAAATTAAGCCTATAATAAGCAGCATTACTCAAAAAAGGAGTACTGGTAGAATCTCCTGATTCACCATGTAATACACCCCTATTTCCTGTTAAAAAAAGCAAACGGGGAATGGCAAATGGTACAAAATTTATAAGCTGTAAATAATGCAGTAATACCTAGAGCACCCACGGTGCCAGACCCACATACCTTGTTAAATAATTTAAAGCCACAACAGAAGTATTTTACTGTGGTAAATATAAGCAATGCTTTCTTTTCAATACCTGTACATCCTGATAGTCAATATTGGTTTACATTTACATTTCAGGGTAAAAGGTATACATATACTCGACTACCACAGGAATATTGTGAAAGCCCAATAATATTTGCACAAAAAATGGCTAGCAACCTGGCAGGGTCTACCCCACCAGAAAGTAGTCAAATTTTACTTTATGTAAATGACATCTTGCTAGCAGCACCCAGCAGCAGTGCAAGGTAAATACAGTAGCATTGTTAAAATTTTTATTAATACAAGGACACAAAGTAAACAAAAGTAAGTTACAAACTTTGAAAAAAAAACACAGGTTAAATACCTGGGATATGTAATATTCAATAAAGGTAAAATACTAAATAGTAAAAAAGAAAAAAGAAAAAAAAAAAAAACAGCAATTTTGCAAGCACCCAAACCAACAACTAAAAAAAAAATAATGTCTTTCTTAGGTACAACTAATTTTTGTTAAAGCTGGGTACCAAATTATTTTACAATGAAAAACAAAAGCAGAAATGGCTTTCTGCAGGTTAAAGCAGTTAATAGCTTCTTCATTAGTTTTAAGACTTCCAAGTTATCACAAACGTTTTTTTTTTTTTTAAACCATAGATTGTAAGCAATGGTACATAACATCAGTATTAAAGCAACAACATGGAAATAAGCAATGCCCCATAAGCTTACTATTCATCACAGTTAGACCCAGTGGTGCAACCTTTGCCTCACTGTGTACAAGCAGTAGTTGCAGCAGCAATGGCAGTGCAGGCTTCAGCCTCAGTGGTGTTATTCCACCCTCTCACATTGAAAATGCCTCATGCAGTTGCAATAATTCTGCTACAAGAAAAAGTTGCATACCTTTCTCCTGCTAGACATCTTTCATGTATGACCACACTGCTGAGTCAACCTCATATAAACAGTTAGCTTTACCTAGACAAAATCTTACAAATATGCCCTTAAATAATGCTAAGGTGACATATTACGTGAATGGCTCATGCAGAAGGGGTCCTACAGAAAAAAATCTGGTGGGGTATGCAGTAGTTACAAACACTAAAAATCTAAAAGCACAAACTTTGCCACACAACTTGTATGCTCAAGCAGCAAAACTGGTAGTTTTGACAAAAGCATGTATTTTAGTAAAAGGCAAAAAAGTAAACATATATACTGATAATCAGTATGCTTTTTCTACAGTGCATGTGTTTGCACAACAATAAAAAAAAATAGAGGGATGATTACATCCAGTAAAAAACCTATTAATCATGCGCAATTTATTTTGAAGCTATTAAAGTCTATTCAGTTGCCTACCAAAGTAGCTATTTGTAAATGTGTAGCTCATACAAAACAACAGGATAAAATTTCAAAAGGTAATGCACGAGCTAATGCAGCTGCAAAGCAAGCAGCCTCAGACTCAAAAACTTTATTTTTAAATGAAAAATTACAACCCTTTGAAATTTTAAATTTAGACATGTTAAAAACAATGCAAATGCTTACTACAAAAGCAAAAAAACAGAACTGGGTAAAACAAGGTGCAATTTTTAAAAATGAACTGTACATTTCCAAAGGGAAAAAAAAAAAAAAACAATATTGCCGTCTAATTTATTTAAATATGCAGCTTTGTTGAGCCATGGGCAGAGCCATGTCTCAACAGGGGGGATGGTACAGTTAGTTAACAAAACATTCCAAACATACGGATTTACGAATTATACAATAAAATTTTGTGCAGCTTGTCACACTTGTAACAAGCACCATGCACAAGGAGCATTTAAAAACAAGCAAGGGAGTTTCCCTACACCACCATATCCATTCCATACTATTTGTATGGACTTCATAGAGTTGAATAAATGTGAAGGAAAGAAATACTGTTTAGTAATCATAGATATGTTTTCAAAATGGGTAGAAGCTTTTCCAACCAGGAATCCGAATGCAGCAACAGTGGCAAAGGCCCTAGTAAAGGAAATAATTCCTAAATTTGGCATACCGGAAAAAATCTATAGTGGCAATGGGACACATTTTGTCAATCAGACAATTCAACAACTTGGGAGATTTTTTTGGGATTTCCTTAAGGAATCACTGTGCTTACCACCCACAGTCAGCAGGACTGGTGGAAAGGTACAATGAAATTTTAAAAAAACAAGTTAAAAAAGTTGATGAGTGAGACTCAAAAAAATTGAATTTGCTGTTTACCTCTAGCATTGCTGAGCATGAAAACAGTAACAAATGTAAAGGGTTTAATCCCCTTTAAAGTAGTATTTGGAAGGGCATATTATGTGCCTCAGTAAAAAGCTCTCATGCCTGCAGAGCTGGAGGCTGACAGTTCACTAGCTAATTATATAAAAAAACTGTTAATAAATAAATCTGTTTTGCAGTTTAACTCTTTTTCAGACAAAAGAACTTTCAGCTGAATAAAGACTTTGTGACTGATACACAAGGGCAAAATGGCCAAGAGTAAAGCAAACAAAAAGCAAAGCAACCCAAGAACTATTGCATAATTATTTTCTTTGGCAGTGCATTTATTGACTAAATATGACAATTTTTCTCTTATTGTGGTTTTTCTCTGCACTCAACCACACGAGTAAAAGTAAAAAGACGTGATAAACTGTTTATAGACTGGCATCCAAACTTTAACACATACCTGGCCATAAAGCAAGTGTATACAAAAACTATGCACATTTCAAATTGCTAAGTTTGTACAGCTATACCAACAACATATAAGAGACTGTTAATGTCCACTGTCCCTCTGGGGATAAAATGAGACTTTGAAAAGTTTTTTTTTATACAAAAACTGTGAAATCACAGGACAAAATTGCTTTATTTTTACCTGTCACACAAAAAGGAGTTGTATGTTTCTACAAAAGTGATACCCTCCAGGTGGGCTGGAGTAATAGTAATATAACAATGTCTTATAAATGTTACATTAAAGTCAAAAGTGGGGGTACTGTTTGTAATACTAACCATGATTCATATCTGAGTTCAATAAAAACTACATTAAATGCAGTATGTGACAATCCAGTCTTAACTAAGCAATTGTCTATTAAAAATAAAAAAATGTTTCATGCAGGGATAACACGTATTAGTACCAAAGTAATAATTTTATTTGTGGAAAAAAGGCATATAAATGGTTACCTAAAAATTGGTCCGGCAGTTGTTTTTTGGGTTATCTGGTTTCAGCAATAAGACATACTGCAGAATTACCTTTGGGTAAAATACAAAACGTAAAAAAAACAGCTCAAAAATCTGAAGGTCCAGTAAAAAAACCTGTGAATCCAGTTGGTAAAATCGAAGCTGGTTGAAAAGACCATAATTCAGTAAAAGACAAAAGTAAATTGACTCATATGAACTTGGGCAACAGTATTATATCCAGGGCAAAAATACCACCAGCCTATGGAGCAGTCAAATCGATCTGGGAGCTAAGAAAGCTGTCAAAAAGTCATGAGCAATGCAACTTTTTCCACCCTAAAATTGGTGACTAATAAACTGAATGCAATAAAAACTGTTGTGCTACAAAATCGAATGGCTCTTTACTTCACCCTAGCGGCAAGAGGTGGTACACAAAAAAAAATGCTGTGCGTACATTCCAGACAACCAACATAAAATCAATGACCACCTAGAGGTAATTCAGCAAGTATCAGCAATGACTAAACCAGGCCCAAACCCACTGACGGACTTTTTCCAAAATCTGTTTGGGGGGGGTGGGGTTCCATCCTATTAAACATTTAATTGCTATTTGTGTGGGTATACTCCTAATAAAAGCATGTGTTTACTGTAAAATTCCCTGCATAAAAAAATTAATCAAAAATTTGTTGATATATCTGTTACTAAAACTTTTTACCAAAGTGTTAAAATTAAAAGATTAATTTCAAATAATGCTTTTTCTAAAATATAAAACCAATGACTAGCTTAGCTAAAAGTCCTCAAAGGAAAAAAGCTAAAAAATAAAATAATATTGTTCATGTTTCTAATAAAATAAAATGCATTAACAGGAGGGAGAATGTCAGAAAAATATGTATCAACTGTTAGAAAGACATATATGCAGACATATATAAGCTGTGTGGTCAGGCATATATAAATGTGCTCAAATCTATATGAAGAGCAAAGGTTGAAAAATAGTATGATATGTAATGCATTTAATTCTGTTTTACTAGAATAATAGTAGAAATAAACTCGCATATTATTGCTTGAAGCATAAGCTGCAGTGTGATTAGAAACTTGGCCTTGGCAGCTCGGCTGGCTCATTTCTGTCAGTAAAGATTATTTTGCAAAGTTAGAAAATAATGAATCTGTGTGCATGTGTATCTTTTCCTGCTTCCACCAGAAGAATGGCCTTGTGCGCACTATCAGAGATAATGTCCAGCTGGTGAACAGAGAGACAAAGAAATGTATTAAAGAGACATTCATCCATTGTATTCGAGCTAATCTAAGAGCCTTGAATTGGCTACATCCTCGGAAGGACATTGTGATTGACCAGGTGCTTTGCAAGGCTGTAATATTCTCATGGGAAAAAGATTTTTGAAAAGCACTATCTCAGCACTTTTTCATAAGTTACTATGATGTAAAGACCCTGTCACTGACCACGTCAGTGAGGTGGGCAAAAGCTGATTGTAAATAATATAAAATGGCAAACACTGCCTAAATAAAGTTAGACAAAATTCTGTACAAGTTTGTGTATGGTTTTTTGCCTCCTAATGTACATTAGAGTATTAGAGTTTTAAATACCTGAGTTATCCTGCATTACTGTTTGTTATTGACTGACATTGTTTTTAAATGCCAAATGATTTTTACAGTCTGACTTTAACAAATTTATTTAACACTGCCTCATACAAGCAGAGAACAAGGACATTCTACTACAGCATCTGACATTTGTGATAAGACTTTTAACATGCCTAAGGTACACAGTCAACAAAAAGAAATCAAAACTAGTACCCCCTCAGGAGATAATATTCCTGGGTGCAAGCTTAAATACAACTGCCCAGATGGCTTATCTCACTCCAGACAAACAAAGACAACTGACTACCTATTTCAAGGAAATGGTAACAAAGGCCCAGTTATCTGCAAGAAAAATTCTGCAGGCTTTGGGCTTCATGGCATCCTGCATCTTACTAATTCCATATGCAAGACTGCTTATGAGTAAAATTCAATGGTACCTAAAAAGTGTCTGGACACAACATTGCCACAGTCTGGAAACAATGATTACTCTAATACCCTGCCTGCAACAGGAATTTCGATGGTGGTCAAAGGCTTGTCACCAAAACAAGGGACAACCATTCTCACTACCCCCAGCCAGGCAGAGCCTAACGACGGATGCTTCAGATTATGCCAGGGGGGCACACATGGCAGGAAGAGGCATTCAGGGCACCTGGTCCTCAAACCAAAAGCATCTACATATCAATCAAAAAGAGATGCTAGCTGTTCAAAATGCCCTGGCAGTCTTCAAGGACCTACTTCATCCAGGACAACTACTGATAAAGACAGACAACACCACGGTCATGTGGTACATAAACAAGCAGGGAGGCATGCATTCTTACCCCCTTTGCAGACTAGCCATGGCTTTATGGGACACAGCATTGACTTACCAAGTTCATCTGTAAGCACAATTCCTGCCAGGAAAGGACAATACTCTGGCAGACGAACTAAGCAGAAACCTCATGGATCCCCACGAGTGGCACATGGATCCACAAGTCTTCAGCATGATAACAAAGAAATGGGGACGGCCGGATATAGATCTATTTGCCTCCCCTCAAAACAATCAACTAAAAAGAGTCCACACAAGGAATTATCACAGACAAGTTTGGAAAGTGGACGCCTTTCCTCCATTGCCTCTCCTCCCCAAAGTACTCCTAAAGGTCAGGCAGGAGAAACCAAAAATTATTCTGATTGCCCCAGACTGGCCACACCAGTACTGGTACCCGATCTTAAGGAACTTGTCCCAATGCCTAGCCTGGACCTTACCTCAAATACCTCATCTACTGTCCCAGCAAAACAATCAGATTCTGCACAGCCAACTCACGACCCTAAACCTGGCAGCATGGCGGATAATGTAGCCATACAAACCACACCTCTCAGTAAAGCTGTGATGGATGTCATTTTAGAAGCCAGAAGGCCTAGTACTAGAAAATCCTATGCTGGGAAATGGAAAAGATTTTGTGCTTGGAACCAAGCTCAAGGAACAGATACAGCGGTTCCAAATATTCCTCAGATTTTACAATACCTAACTGAGATGCTGGACAAAGGCCTATCTTTTTCATCAATTAAAATCCATGCCTCTGCCATTTCGGCTCATTACAATACAGAGCCACCACTCTTTTCTCATCCTTTATTAAGACAGTACCTCAGAGGAGCCAAAAACTTAAGGCCTCCAAGGAGAACGCCAATACTTGCATGGGACCCCAATTATGTCTTGGAAAAACTCACTTTACCTCCTTTTGAGCCAGCTGCTACAGCAGATATAACATTCTTATCTTGGAAAACAGCTCTGCTCCTAGCAATAACTTGTGCAAGATGAGTTTCAGAACTACAGGCTGTCATGGCTGTGGAACCCTTTTTCATTTTCTATCCAGACAGGGTCTCTCTGAGAACGAACCCTACATTTATGCCTAAGGTGGTATCCAGTGTAGCCCTTAACCAAACAATTAATTTGCCAACTTTTTATCCAAATCCGCAGAACAAGGGGGAGAAAATTCTGCATTCTTTGGACGTACACAGACAACTTAAATTCGACTTGGACAAAACTAAAGTTTTCAGAAAGACAGAACAATTACTAGAGACATATGCCACAGCATCACAAGGAAAGGCTATCTCCAAGCAGACTATTTCAAAATGGATAGGTCACTGCATTTGATTCTGCTACTCACAGCATGGCAAACCAGTGCCTAATGGCATTAGGCCACATTCAACCAGAGCTGCAGCCACTTCTGCAGCCTTTCTCAGGGGAGTACCAACCAAAGACATTTTAGAGGCTGCTACTTGGAGTTCAGTGCATACCTTTACAAAACATTACAATCTGCCTCTTTACTCTAAATCCAGAGCAGGCTTTGCCACTGCAGTTCTGCAGGGCCTCATAGCCGCTCCTAATGCTGTTTAGCTCCAGCCTCCCAACCATAGCTTTGGGACTCAACCCAAATGTAATGACTGCAACAGTGAAACACGAACAACATAGTACAGTTGTGTACACTTACCATTAATGTAGATGTTCGAGTGTATTCACTGTTGCAGACCAAGTTACCCCCCCCCCCCGCCATCCCCCTTATTTTTGCTGGAACTTATCTTTACTTCTCTAATCTATACAACCTGGGTGGTGTATTTGCTTATAGATAGGGTCATAGGTTCATACTAGGCTATCTGCCCTAGGGCATTTATAAGCCTAGCCAGAATGTGTTTGGCTTTCGCCACCCATTTTAAATCTATTTTGCTATGCCCTTTTTCGAGGTTAGTATACTGTGCCTCTGTCTAACAGTGACACAGAAGTGATACCCGGGGTAAACCTACGATCTCCCATCCACTCATCAAGATTCCTCTTGAAGATAGTCAATGAAGGACTCTGCCTAACCTGGACTGGGATTTTATTCCAGAGTGAAGGGAGCCTCTGGGTTATGAATCTGTCCCTCCAGCATGTCCTATTTATTTCAGTGCTGAGGTTTAAGTCTCTCGAGCGCGTAGCTCGATGGGATTTGGATTTTCTGAGGTGCAGCATGTCCATTAATTCCGGGTTGGACATGGCTTTATACATCAGGGACAGATTGCCTCTGAACAGGCAGTATGCCACTGAGTAGAGCTAGAGTTTCTTTAACCGGGCAGCATATGGCATCTGTTTGAGCCCTTTGATCCTCTTGGTGAGGTACTTTTGGGGTCTTTCCAGTTGCTGCAGGTGTCTGGTAAGGTACATCCCAAAAGGGGCATTGTACTCAATTATGGGCCTGATGAGGGATGAGTAAAGAGGCACGATGACCTCCCCTGATCTAGATGTGAATCCCTTCATGATTAGGTGGGCTATATAAAATGTTTTTCTAACCACTTTGGCCACGTGGTTGTCAAATGAGACATTGCTATCAACTTGGGTCCCCAGGTCCCTAATTACTTCTTCTGTACTTAATGGATTACCACCTATGTGGTAATTTGTGGGCACTTTGTTTTTGCCAATGGGGATGACTATACACTTTTTGGCATTTAGCTTGAGGCCATGGCTCTGGCACCAGTTGTCTGTTTCTATGAGGCCCTTTTGGAGGATGCATGTGTCGGCTGGAGAGTCGATTATGGCGCCCAGTTTGCAGTCATCTGCGAACTTGGTCAGCCACAGTCCTTCCGTGTTGGCCTGTACCTCTGAGAAATATATACCGAACAAGAGAGGTCCCAGGACTGAGCCTTGTGGGACACCACTTGTAACTGGTTTGGAGTCTGACATGGCTCCAGCAATTCTAACCATGTGGGTTCTGTCCTTGAGCCAGTTTGCAATCCATCTAGTGACATAGGGGTTTATATTTAAGCTGGTGAGCTTATCTATAATGCCCGAGTGGGGTATTGTATCGAAGGCTTTTGCGAGGTCCAGGTAGGCTGTGTGGACCACCTTCCCCTCGTCAATGGCCTTGGTGACTGTTTCAAAGAAATCAACCAGGTTTAAGAGGCAGGATCTGCCCTTAACAAAGCCGAACTGGGTAGGATCCAGTGTCTGTAGGTCCCCAATATCTTTATTTATGAGGTCCATGATGATCCTTTGCATAGCTTTGCAGACCAAGCTAGTCAGGCTTATGGGGCGATAGTTTCCAGGATCCGTTGAGGCACCACCTTTATGGAGAGGGACCACTGTTGCTGTACGCCACTCTTTGGGCACATATCCTGTAGTAAGGCTGAGAGTGAACAGTAGTTTTATGTTTGGGTTTAGCTCTTCTTGGAGTTCATGTAGGACGCAGCCCGGGACACCGTCTGGTCCCATTGATGCAGTGTTTTTTGCTTTGGAGAGGGCGGCTCTTACCTGAGCATCTGAGATGTCAGGGGGGCAGCACTCTGCTGGGATAGATATTTGCCCTTTTGGTGGGGGGGGAGAAGTTTGCGCTGAACCTGTCAGCTAGGATGTTGGCAATGTCTGTGGGTTCGTGTATTTTTGTCATTTTGGACTAATTCTGAGCATATCTGGGAATTACCACCCAGGTTCCTAACATAACTAAAGAAAGCCTTGTGATTATCCTTAGTGTCCTGTGCAATTTTTCTCTCAAAGCTGGCCTTAGACAATTTTATGAGTGCCCGTAGTTTTTTGCTAATAGTGATCAGTGATGCCTTCCCTTTTTGGGATTTTGTTCTATCATTTAGTAGCTTCCTCCTTCTATTGTATAGTTTGTTTATGGCTGGGGTCCACCAGACAGGATGTCTGCCTTTGGAGGATTGGGTCTTGGTTTTATTTGGGATCGCATGATCCATGCATTCCTGAAGGTGTTCATAGAATGCATTTATAAAGGATTCTGCGGTCTGGACCGTATTTTCCACAGGCCCGGGGGCTTTGAAGGATTCCACCTCGGTTTTGAGGAGTGTGAAATTTGCTTTAGAGAAGTTTTTCACTGTGGTTTTCTGGGCAGGGGGTGGGGTCGGGATGTGAATATCCAGTGAGATTAGTTTATGGCCTGATCTTACCAGTGAAGGATACACTTCTGGTCTGGAGCATAGAGTCCCCATGTTGGTGATGATCAGGTCCAGTATGTTTTCCCCTCTTGTGGGAGTGGTAACAAGTTGTTCCATAGCATTTGAGTTTATAAATTCTAGGAACCTTTGGGCTAGGGTGTTGGAGCTAGAGTAATGCTCCCAGTCTATGTTTGGGTAGTTGAAGTCGCCCAATATAATGGTGTTTGGAGAGACCTTCATATTTTCCATTGTTCTCAGGAAGGCCAAGTGGGGTTCCTGGGTTTGGGAGGGTGGTCTGTAGCAGGCTATAAACTGGAAGGCAGTTTTACCCACTGTTAGTTGCACATGGATAGTCTCTGATGCTTCATGCTTTGCCACCAACCTGGAGGTGTGGGTATCTTTGATGAATATCGATACTCCCCCTCCTTTTGTCATTCGGTCCAAGTTTTGGGGCCGAAAAGCATGGTATGAGGTATAACCTGGTAGTGCTGGGGTGCTCTCGGGAGCCCTGAACCAGGTTTCTGTTACTGCACAGATATCGATGTTCTCCATGCTAAGGAGAATTTTGAGTGCGTGCATCTTGAGGTTTAGACTTCTGGTGTTGAGTAGAATTACTCTTAGTTTCTTATCCCTTGTGATACCTATGGAGGTGGGTTTGTCTTTTGAGCCTTGCCTAAAAAAGGCACTATGGGGGTAGCAAGAGCCTTTGCCAATATCTGAAAGCCCAGGGGTGACAGGTGCAAGCCGTCCCTAGCGAAGCATCGTGGCTTGTCGAGCATATCATCCCAAGCTGACAGGCATTGGATCCCCTTTGAATGACACCAGTACTTAAGCCAATTGTTGAAATTGATCATCTTGTCTTCATATTGTGGCATCATTCTTGGTGAGGGTAAGATGCTACTCAAGGACAGGGTCATACCGGCCTGGGCTACATGCTCAGAGATCTCCTCTATGTCTCTTTTCATGTAGTCCAGGGAGGTACGTCTCAGGTCATTCACACCAGCATGGACAATGACTGAGTCATATTTGTACTTGCCTTGGAGTGACCTGAGTGCTTCTGTTATGTGGTGGATCCTAGCGCCCGACAGGCTGCTCACCGTGACCCTCTCCTTGTTCAGCCTGGTGAGCGGGACGTCAGTGTGCCTGACGATAGAGTCACCTATTACAAGTGTATCAGGTGTGTTGTTTAGTCTTAAGGGCTGTGACTGTTCACACTGGCTTTGTGAGATATGTGTTGCACGTGTTTTGTTTTGGGGTAGCGGTTGCTTGGGTGTCTGCTTTGGAGGTCTCTGCTGCTTAGGCAGATCTTTATTTAGAGCCTCCAGTATGTTTTGTGTGATTATGTGTTTGGTTTGCTGTCGTGGTAGGTCTATGTGAGACTGGAATTGTAGTGAGTGTGGTTTCCTTCTCCTCCTGACTGGTTATGCCAGTACTGAGTTGAGAGAGCTTAGCCTCCAGTTTGCCTATATGGTTGCATCTCTCACATGTGTTGGAATTTGTTGGGAGGAGGAGAGGGTTGTCTGTGTACATGAGGCAGTTGTAACATTGCCTCAAGATTCCCAGATTCACCAGCTGGACCGGAGAGGAGATTGACAACTGACCTTTGGACATGCTAGAATAATATTGGGAATTCCTTTATAATTGAAAACAAGGGCCAGTGGGGAGTGAGGGTGTAGTGCTTTTAATTTTTAGTGCTGACTTATATAATTGCTTTAGTGAGCAAGTGCCAGGTAACTTAAGTGCAATGTGTTACAGGTAACTTAAATGCAAAACGACAAACAGTAACTTTCTTTCAAGTGAAACAAGGAAATAAGTACAGTAAGCAATGCAGATATCACTAGTGATCCACAGAAGCTGAGAAGCTGCGATTAGGTGGAATTAGCGTTCCAGGAAATAACAAGCAAACAAACAACAAGCATATAAACAAAGCTAGATTCAGCAGGCCTGGATCTAGTCTATGCTACAGCAAACAAGGTGCACCAATTTCAGTAAGATACAGTTCAAATATTCAGGCACTATAAACCTTTAACCAGAAATTCCCAGCTCAGAAGGGCAGAGTCCAGCCTCTTCTCCCACAAGAGTGCAGACCACGAACCTTCTTAATGTAAAATAACTGGCCTGAAGCCCAAGTGCTTAAACCAGAACTGATACACTTTAAGAATAACAGACACTAGGCTCTCAATCAGCATTTCCCAACTTAGAAGGATGAAAGCTACCTGTCCTGCCATCACAGTGCATGCCACAAACCTTCCTAATTTAAAACAACTGGTCTGAAGCCCAAGTGCTTAATCCAAAAGACTTAGAATGATAGCTACACTTTAATCAAGTTACTACCAAGCAGTAATAAACACAATTGAATACTTTAGAGAATGCCTGGATTAGATGAAGGTAAAGCTATTCTTGGTGCATGTATGTCTCATTTACATAAATTTTAGCCTACCCTTTTGGGGGCACCTGACATCTGGGGCAAGAAAAACTAAATAAAATAGCGTCGGCTGCATCTTTTATACCCCTGACGACCTGACGTCAGGGAAGAGGCAACAGCAACCGACGCAGGACCCAAGACTTTGGAATTCAGGCTGACTGAGGGCAACCTGCCAACAGGATAACCCAAATGTAATGACTGCAACAGTGAATACACTCGAACATCTACATTTATGGTAAGTGTACACAACTGTACTTTCCTTTTCTATCTCGGCTGTTTTGTGGCACTATTACTGAGGATTGGTACAAACGCTAGAGATTATTACTTCTTTTCCAACACCCCCAGGGATCTCATTTTCAAGTTATTTAAAATGCACTTGTCAAGCTCTACATAGGCAAGACACATTAAAACTAATATCCTTTGCTGGAGTATGACTGCCCTTTCTTATTATGACTATAGTAAAGTAATGAAGTGTGAGAAGCAAAAAAATGCATCATTTACAGATATACGAAGCAAATACAAGCATCAAACTTTTTCAAACTGTTTTAAACCCTAACACAGACTTTTAATCCTTTAATGTTAATACATTTTAAGTTTCTAGTGATATTTAGATCAGGTGTGCAAAACATCCTTCAGTTTGTTTGACTGGGAATATGAAGGCATAATCACTGATTGTAAAAAAGGAGAGAGGGAGAGAGACAAAGTAATTTTAGCACAAAACACCCACTTTATGTTATTGCTGCGGTTAGTGGCAAAACACATTATTGCCTTTGCAGAATTTTACCACCTTGTTAGGTGAATCTGTGCAAATGTGTGATTACACCTTTAAAACATGACAAAGTTAAAAGGGAAATGCTTCCTTTGTTGACAGGCTGCTGATCACACTGGTTTATTTCTTTCTTTTTAACAACTCTAAGCGTAAGGCTCAGTCACTGTACAGTTAAAAAACTGTATGCATTTATTTTTCTTGCTATCTAAAAAGAAAGTGAACCATTTTAACAGCCTTGTACTCAAATTGAAGCCATGTTTTGCATTTATGAAGATTAGCTACACACAAATATGTAGCTCTTTAAATGCTAATAAATGTTACACATCAACAAGAAAAACATGAGTTTTTAATTTAGGAAATTATTGAAACACTAACACATTAGAGATTTGAGAACAAAATGACATGTATTTTAGAAATCAGAATTAAGATATGCAGTAATGCACAAACAATATTAGAAAGAGAAAATTTAGAACAAATTTCCTTTTAAGGTATACTTCCCTTGTGACGCTACCTGTTTCCAAATGTGTATAATTTATGAGCCAATACGTATCACTACCTTAAAAAACTGGGCACCATGGAACTGATGTAATCACTGCCCTGCATTAATTCAAATACAGGATTTGAAAGGTGGTCAGTTTTTGATGGATTATTACAAACTCTGATTATATTGCAAAGTGCACATCCTAGAAATGAAGAAAGCAATTCTGTGCCAACAATAGCTAACAAATGATATATGGAAGAAAGTATTCAAGGGCTAATGTTAAGTACAGATTTAAAAATTATGCTACCCTTAGTCAGCAAGTTAATGATTAAAGATAATCTAAAATGCAGGAGCTGGAAAGGAACACCTCAGTAAGACACTAATAGTTGTGGCAAGCAGTAAATTCTATTCAGATTTAGGGCAGTTCTTTGGCAAAAGCATGGCTGTTGAGCCACTAGCACTGATTATGCTTATATTCAGAGGTGTCCCCAAATACTCTGCTCCCAGGTCAGTTGCCCCTCTTGCTCTACCCTAGCCATGCTACTGGCATAGCTTGCTCAACCATCTCCCTGTGCTGGTCCCGCAGACTTGTGCCCCATCACCTTGGTTCTTCAAGTGAAGAGAAGAAAACTTCTTCTGATTACTGTAGGAAATCAATTAGCTTCCTACAGTAAAACAGCCAATCACACACTATCAAATCCTCAACAACCCCCCAGCCTTCACAAGAACAGCAAAAAAAAAAAAAAAGCTGAACCCAAGTGCCTTTCAGTTACCATCACTTCAGTAACACAAAAGGACTCTCGATCGTGCCCCCTAACACCCTTGCTACACTACTGCTGATATTCCTAGGCACATTACAGCATCTGGTATGTTATGTTTTGCAATGTATGTATGCCCTTGCCATTCCTTATTTACTTGGATTGTTTTTAAAATAATAAAAAAATTGTAAACTTTTAATTAAGCCTTGCCCCCAGGCCTGGCCTTTGGTCAACTGGTGCCCTCAGCAAAAAGGCTCCACAGCTCCCCCTGACACCATCCAGTGCCCTCATCCTGGTCTACCTACACCATACAAATTACTGGAAAAGCACCCCTACTACAGCAACACCCTAGGTGGCCGCCTAGTTGGCCTGTGCCTAAGGCCGGTTATGCTTGCCCATAATAAATTTAGCACATTTCTATTTATCTCTAGTTATAATGCTGTGGGTGGCCATGTCATCTCACAGCAAGAGGTTCTCCAGTTCAGTTCTCAACTGGGATGCCTTCTGAGCAGAGTTTGCATGTCCTCCCTGTGGTCGAGTGGGTTTCCTCCCACATTCCAAAGACATGCAGAAGGTGGATTGGACACTCCCTTGCCATGCACAGTACCAAATTATAAACCTTCTGATGATAAAGCATGTTATTTTTTTTTTTTTGTAGTTTATTTTGTTAGCAATGATGAGCCCTGATTTTTTCCTCTGGAACTGTAACCTCATGTTGTTGACTTCAAGAAGTGATTAACCCACAACAGCAAGCTCCTTGGCATAGAGGGGAAAAGTCTTGACTGCACTGTAGGTAACACAAGTTTGAGTAATGCTTCAGGTGCCTGTACGAACTGGCTGGGGAGGATGAGGGTGAGCAGACACTGATGGTTCACTCTTCCTCGGGGAAGGAAGGTAATTCTGACACAGCACACAGATGACACCTAGTGGGAGTACCAGGTGTTCACCTAGTGGAGCTATAAGATGTCTGACAGAAGTCCTCTCTGCCACAGGGAATTCGTTGATGGCATGCTGATGCATTCTTCATCTCAGAAGACAGAAAAATACAGGCTCAGAGGAGCTACCAAGGAGAGAGAGAGGGAGAGAGAGAGAGAGGAGAAATGCTCCTAAACAGAGAGGTTAGGACAGCCCTGAGTCAGCAAGCTAGCTTGCTCATTGGGGAATGGTGGGCTGACAGGTATTCCTATATAACACACACACACACACACACACACACACACACACACACACACACACACACACACACACACACGTGTGTGTGTGTGTATATATACAGATATATATATGGGTCCCCTTCACATGGTCGACTTTTCATAAAGTCGACTTACATATGGCTGAGACCATATGATCGACTTTCAAAAAGCCGACCATAGGGCACAGCTATCTCCGTACAGTGCGGAATGGGAACATTTCCTCTTCTGCACTGTACTGCAATCTCGGAGTTGATATATTTAAGTTATGGGGTGTGTGTTATGTGTTTATTTTATATGGTCGGCTTTTCGAAAGTCGATCATATGGTCTTGGCCATATGAAAGTCGATTTTCTGAAGAGTCGACCATGTGAAGTATACCCATATATATATATATATATATATATATATATATATATATATATGTGTGTGTGTGTGTGTGTGTGTAAAACATATTATTTTAAAGTGTTTGATAGAAAATGGTGCTGATTTGAAGTCTAACTCAGACTACAAGCACTGTTCCTCTACTCAATATCATACAGACTCCTGAGAAGTGATCTATCTTTAACCTTCTCTGCTATGAATAACCCATCTCTCTTTAAATTCATTTGCCTGATGAGACCAGTAGTACATCAAACACCAATTCTAGAGACATAAACCTCTGCTAACACATCAACACTACCAAATGTTATGACATACCTAAAGCAATGCATTCCATGTTACAGGAATACTAGGACACTAGGGAACTTCCCCTATTCTTGGTAGTAGGGGGGATCATTTGTGTGTGACACAACAGACTTCCTGTTCCATGCATGGAGGTGGCTTTGGGAAACAGGGAAAAAAATGGCTGATTCAGCTTGTGTTGAAACTGGAAAGAAAGTTGCTGATATGTAGTTGAAATGGTAGAATCCCTACCAGGAGTTTTTTTCTGATGATGTGGGTGGAGAACAAACAATGACATTGGAGAAAAAGGAGATTGTGAAGGAAAAAGAGATTGTAGTTGAAACAGGATTTAGAAGAAAACTTTCAGAGCAGACTGCTTAAAGAAGAGACAGTTACCTCTGAAACATGCATGATTACAACCCTCCAATTGGGGGAAGGGTTGCAGGAGGATTATTTGGAAGAAACAGTAAACCAAAGTGAGCCAGAATGTGGAGCAGCAATTTCATGGAACGACATCATGGAAAACAAATAGAAGAAGGAAAAAGGAGACGAAGAGACTGTGCCCGAAAAAGTTCCAGAGATAGAAACTTACGCACAGACTGCTGGAGAAGGAACAAAGGAGAAAAAAGAAATAAAAGAAACAAAATATAAGTATACAGTACATGTGAGCAGTAAAAAAGAACAAAGTCTGGACAGGTATGAGATTTGGGACTCTGTCATAGCACCTCTGTGTGTCAAAGCAAAAGAGGTAAGAGCATTTATTTTAATTAATAAAGACACTTTTTGTGACTTGATATTTGAGATTGGACAGGCCATGGAAATTTTTTTGGATGCACATGAACAAAAGAAAAATATTTATCCATGGTCAGAATATGTGGTGCAAGCTTTTCACAGACAAACAAAAGAAAGAATAATAATCCAGTTTAGAACTGAAGTTGAAGCAAAAGAACTGAAAGAACATTTAACTATATGCAAAGAAGTGATGGACACTACAAAAATATATGATGAAAGAGGACTATGGACTGGGGGATGGGAATGTGGAGTAATACTGAAAATGGAAAATTATAATATTATGCATATACGTAGTATTATTGTGCATGGTAATAGGGGTTTTGTGAAATACAGGGGTCAACCAAAGACTTGTTATTTTAAAAAAAAAAATGGTCATTTAATCAATGAATGTGATAAAAAGATGTTATTTATGTGGTAAAACAGGGCATAATGCAAAAGATGTGATTTAAAATGCAGAAACTTTGGCAATACTGGTCATTCGTGGCTAGAATGTGAAATGAATGTGTAAGAAAATGGAAATGAAAAGGAACTTGTACAGGAGAAAGAGATAGAAAAATGTGTTATACAAGAAAATGTACAAAATATGTGACTGATACAGAGGTTATACATGAAGTTAACGAAAGTAACAAGGAAAAAGAAACAGAGGAAACAAGTGAGAAAGAAGCTGACTGGCACACAGTTGGAAATAAAAAGAATTCGATAGAAAAAAGAGTTAAAGAAAAGAAAATTCAAAAATGCAATGCTTAGAGAAAAATAAGAAAGGAAAGGGATAAACATTTTATTATACTAACTGCTCTTAAAAGCTGAAAATATTAGCTTTAAATGTGAACAGTATGAAAAATCTTAAGAGGAGAATAGGTATATTACAATGGTGTGCTGCAGTAGATGCACATATTGTTTTGGAAGATATCAGATCAGAGGAAGAAAGAACGCAAATTTAAAAACTTTGGAATGGTGTGGTAGTTTGGAACATGGGGAGAGAAACGTGCATGTGCAAATGTATATTATGTCAAGAAAGCA